>NC_079391.1:8559435-8798526 GCF_029220125.1 Pseudoliparis swirei
CTTTATTTTTCAAAGAAAAGCACTGTTTTTTCAATAAAGATAACATTAATCAGAAATACACTCTATACATTGTTAATGTGGTAAATGACTATTCTAGGTGGAAACGTCTGGTTTCTAATGAAATATCTCCATTGGTGTATAGAGGCCCATTTCCATCAACTATCACTCCAGTGTTCTAATGGTACATTGTGTTTGCTAATCGCCTTAGAAGACTAATATCTGATTAGAAAACCCTTGTGCAATTATGTTAGCACAGCTGAAAACAGTTATGCTGGTGGTGATATAAGCTATACAACTGGCCTTCCTTTGAGCTTGAAGTTTGAAGAACAAAATTAATACTTCAAATATTAATCATTATTTCTAACCTCGTCAATGTCTTGACTATATTTTCTATTCAATTTTCAATTCATTTGATAAATAAGTGAGTTTTCATGGAAGACATGAAATTGTCTGGATGACCCCAAACTTTTGAACGGTAGTGTATATATATATATGGCTTATTGTGTATCGCAAACTACATATAAGGTGACATTTTAATGAAGCCATAGAGGAAATTAATTGGCCATTGCAGCAGGAGAAGTATAATGCAGCAAAGAATAATGACCATAAAACGTTTGTGTGAAACCCAACTCCAAACATTATGCAGCTGACACATGCAGAGAAGAATATGTCTACAGAAGGAAAGACTGTGGAGGGCAGCGAGGAAATGGACTGACGTTGCACCCATTTAGGAAACATGCTGTATATTCCCCCAAATGCAGCCTGATGTCCAACTGTTCCAGGGATATTGATGGCATATTGAATTTGACTTTGAGAAATTGAGCCATGATGATTTAGTAGCCATCTTATTTAACCCTCCTGTTACCTTTAGGGTCAATTTGACCCCAGGCTGTTTTTCACTGTGTCAAACATATAAGAAATATCAACTTTTTTATATATTTAAAGGGCTATTTAGGTCGTCAACAAATAAACATAAAGCACCTCACACTTAAACTTGGGAAATAATATTAATTCTAATAATTTTCTGGAGGTTTTAATTGCTGGGGTCAAATTGACCGCGAGGGTAAAATATGTTAGTAAATGTAAAGGTAACAGGAGGGTTAAGGCAAAACGTTCAGATATGGCTATTTTATGTTCACAGACAGAATAGTTTGATGTATTTTTTTTACATCATAACTGAAGTAGCCATTTTGAGCATCATTACGGTTTCTGTTTTTGAATTGTTCCTTGTTCAGTTTGACCTAATGTGACATTTAATTTTCAATCAATTAAAGTACCATTGTGTGACTCGCCTGATGCTCTGCATTAGACGGTAGTGCCGATCGCGTATTCATTTTTACATTTGAATATCTGTTTGTTTTGGTATTTTATCACTGACATGTTATATTATTTGAAATCTGTGTAAAAAACAGTGTAAAAACTACAATTTCTTTGTATTTCTGCCAGCCACACTTACTTTCTAGATGTATGCTAAGCTATATCAAAGGGCTGCATTACAGTAAAGGGATGTAGTTTGTAATATTTATGTTTACCCACTTTGTCGTATCCACCTAACTGATAATTATTACAATTTTCATATTTTGTGAAATACGAGTGCTGTAAAGTCTTGAAAAGCTGTGCCTGCTAAAATAGAACCACCCTTTCTTTCAAAAGTTATTAATTATCTATTGGTTGTAGGTCCAGGTCCAGATACAACAGTGTCTGGGTCTAATTATAGAAAGATTAATGAATACCTTTAACGATGATGTCATGTGAAGATAGACCTTTAAGGTCACTTTAAAGCTACATAACTAGTTTGTTTAGTCTGTCTCTCTCGTGAAGAAAACATGTCTTAACATCTTTTAACACTGAATATTATGCAATAATATGCCATTTTAAATTGCAATTTATTAACAACAACAAAAAAAGCAACATTAATGTCTTCTCTTTTTTAAATGTATATTTAAAAGCCAATAGAAGTTCAACAAAATGTGAAATATTTTCTTAATTTATTTAGATTTTATTTAATCTCATTTCCTGTCAAACTGATCGATCAAGATTTACATTTTTAACACAACGGTTATTAGTTTATCCTTTTGTTCGTTTAGCATAGTCTTTCTATCCCAAAAAAAAGAAAATTAATAAAGTGTTTTTTCTCCCCTGGAAATATTAATTACACACCTGTCTCTGGCTGGCCTCCATATGATGGGAAGCCTTTCTTTGTGGGCTGACTTGGCGCAAAATAGAATGTTCTGCATATTTGAGAAAATGGGCACTTTCCAACCCATAACACATGTTTATTACACTCCTGGCTTGCTAGATGGCCGTGTTAGTGCAGGACCTTAACCCAGCGAGGTTCTTGCCCATCATCTTTCCCTTACCGTAACCAAATACTGCCCGTGCATCAAAATAACCATACAGTGTTATAATGCTCAGGCACACCCATTAGTATCCAGTCTGATCATGGTTTTCCGTACTGATGCGGATTGTTACTGATCTTTTTTTAAATATTTGTGATCATTTTCTGGCACGTTTGAAGTGGGTCTTTTTGTTTATGGTTATGTCACCCAAGCTGTAGTGGGACACACTTATACTATACTATCTAAACATAATAGATAATGAATTTTTTTATTCAATTTTCTTCATCCAAAGGCACAGATGGAGTTTCATAATGGACATTGCTAAGGAACGAGGCTGATAACAATTAAAGCATCTGTTATTCACAGTATATTCTCCATACTATCAGCTCCAAATGCATTTGCATTGAACTAACTGTGTTGTTAAGTGGTATTTGCTTGTTGAAAACCCATTTTATTCATTACAACCCAACCCTGTGTGTGTGTGTGTGTGTGTGTTCATCACAGACAGTCCTGCCAGCTGCTATCTGCCATTCTAAATCAATTCAATGGAATACGCACATGCTCACGCACATGCACACGCACATGCACATACTAATCACCTTATCACTCGCATTGCATCGTCCAAGTACTTAGTTATGTCTCAGTGAGTCAAAAAACAACAACCCACATAGCTCTTAAATGTAGCGCTCATTGTATCCTGGAAAACTGGAGAGGGGAGGTAATAGAAATAGTAGATTTGGGTGATGATTAGATCAGGCAGCAGAGGGACAGTGAAAGTAAAAGATTAAAGGAGGAGAAATTCATGAATAGGAGACACAGTGTTCTTCTTTGCAATATGGTCAAGACTACTTTTATTCAAAACGAAGCAAAAATAAATTGTGAGTCCACAAGGCCTCTTCTGGCACTTGAAGGGCAAAGCCAGCTACTCATTGCAACCAGACATCTTCATATATGTGTCTCACTCCGAGAGCTATCCATATTTATTATTGCACATCTGTCCATAGCTCAAGGAAAATATCCATCCATCAACTTTTTATACTTGCTTTTTTCTATATCCCCACATGCAAGCAGCTAATGACGCATCATGTAATACAATGACACTCATACTAACTGCTATAGGACATGTACAATGTTTTAATAGAATACAACCAAATAGAGCACAAACTCTGTTCACAGATTTTTACCATACACTTGGATCATGTGGAATAAGAGAAATACCCGCAAAGTATTGCATTATATATTTTTATATACACTTCCGTTCAAAAGTTTGGGGTCATCCAGAAAATGTTGTGTCTTCCATGAAAACTCACTTTTATTTATCAAATGAATTGAAAATTGAATAGAAAATATAGTCAAGACATTGACAAGGTTAGAAATAATGATTAATATTTGAAGTATTAATTTTGTTCTTCAAACTTCAAGCTCAAAGGAAGGCCAGTTGTATATCTGATATCACCAGCATAACTGTTTTCAGCTGTGCTAACATAATTGCACAAGGGTTTTCTAATCAGACATTAGTCCTCTAAGGCGATTAGCAAACACAATGTACCATTAGAACACTGGAGTGATAGTTGATGGAAATGGGCCTCTATACACCAATGGAGATATTTCATTAGACACCTGACGTTTCCACCTAGAATAGTCATTTACCACATTAACAATGTATAGAGTGTATTTTTGATTAATGTTATCTTTATTGAAAAAACAGTGCTTTTCTTTGAAAAATAAAGACATTTCTAAGTGACCCCAAACTTTTGAACGGTAGTGTATATGAGATTACAATCATTCTTATACATATCTTAAGACGTCTTTTGTCATATTTCTTGCGTTTCTCGAAAGCAAAACAAATCAGTATGACAGATGTCTATGCACATTTAATTACATCACACACACACACAAACACACCCACACACCTCTGTTCAGTATCCATTTATATATTGCACACTGAGCATACTATAAAAATTGCATTTGCTTCTGGTAAATCATATGGTAAGTATTTATGGTATGGACCACTTTGTGTGATCATGCTTACCATTTTGAAAAACAGGCACTTTCCTCGATATATATCTTCATGTCCAATTCAAGTCACAGCCGGGTGCTGAAAAAGTTCTCTGTCCGACTTCAGTGTTCACATGCCGAACATCTTTGATTAAATACAGAATCCTACCAGTCTGAATTGTAAATGTAGTTTGTGAGATATACGGATTTGTCAGTAAACAAGAGGCAATGTTTTCCCTTTTCACAGAGGATACAATGACGTGCTCTCAAACTGTCACCTGTAATGAATCTAAGCTCGTGGTGATAAACAGCGTCAAGGGGGCTGAGCGTATGGGGGCTGCCATGTAAATCACTTCAGAGCAGTCGAATGCTAATAAGGAATGTTATCTGTCGGCAGGCAGCGAGGGTGAAGATGAAAACAAGCGGGTGTGTGTTGGTGTCTGTTTTTTTGTAGATTTCGTGTAACCTAGGTGAATATACAGTATATTTGTGAATAAGAAAAGTTGCGTTTTGTGTGATTGCAGTTTGCAAACATTGGTTTGTTGATATAAGCCGAAAACCTTTTACTGACAAGTGACCTCTTGTGGTGATGCAGATCATGACTGCTCCCTCAGGAGGAAAAGTACTCAGTTGTTTTAAGCTCTGCTAATCCTCATTGGGAGGGTCTGACTTTAACAGTAAAGGTCATAACGCACCAGATTATGTTGCTCAGTATACGTGTGACTATCATGATGACGATGGACCATTCAGCATTAAGAGGTGACGAAATTAAGAGTCACTTAGTAGGTCTGAAAATGAATATTTGAAATTAAAATATGTATTTGAATAGTTAAAAGCAGATATTCCGGAATACAAATGAATATTTGATTGCAGCACTTCCGTTTTCTGAGTGCAGGAGTCAAACAGCGTCACTAAAACATTAAATAAAAATGGAATGTAATGTTTTACTGGAAATCCCCACTGGACGGGAGCCTTAAGCGCTCTGTGCATCCAATCCCCAATGAGTCTCTTCAGTAAATGTCTGAAATCCGTAAATGTCAGTCAGCAGCAGCTCAGGGAGCTGAGTGGTCAGCGGCCTTCAGCAGGATGACTGACAGCAGACACTTACTGAACCTAAATAGTTTTCCTGTCGGCTCCACAGGAAGAAATCAGGAGTGTTGGGAGTATTTTTGTTATTTAAACAGTTCACTATGCAGATTCCGTTTCACTCTTAACAATGCTTAAAAGACTGTGTAGCCATCTGCCACAATTGCACTCTCCAGAAGACAACAATCAACTATACTTATATTGGCATGAAAATATATACGATGAAATTGGTCTTTTCTTGTTTGAAATGTACTGAGTGTTCATTCAACACATGATTTAAAAAACAGTCCCCGCTTCAGCGGCATCAATATAAACACGGTGACTATCGTGTTCAATGTGTGATGGATTACGCATCTCACAAGTCTGAAGTCTCTGCACAGTAAGTTGACTGATGAACTGAAAGCAAAACACATTTGAAAATCACCCTAAAAAAATAATAAAAGTAAATTTATTGTGCTTAAGTTCAGTACTTGAGGAAATGTAATGACTTTCTAACACTATACATACAAAATATCCTAACATACAAAACATCTTTTTGATCTGAGGTTGTTTTGGAGGTTGTAGATATCGCACCTTTTTAAAATGTGCTCCATCCCTGTTGCAATGCTGACTTTTAAGATGGTCTGCCCAGATAGAGGGTCGGCCGGTGTGTGATCTTGCTGAGCGCGAGAGACAGAGAATGTGTCCATGTGTGAGAGAAAAGAAGGATGAATGGAGGGAGTGGTGCAGATAATAGGTGACTATATGGAGGTGAGAGACGGAGAGGTGGAGAGGGAAGTGAAAGAGGAGAGATGGATGGACTGGAGCAGCGGGACGAGTGTAGATAATGGCGAGACATACTATCCAGCAGGGACTGGAGGGAGAAGAGGGACAGAGAGGGAGGAAGAAGGGAGAGACAACAGGGAGGGTGCGGCAAACACGCATGGCGGGATGGACGGATTGATGGAAAGGTTGGAGTGACATGGGGAGAGGAATGAGTTCAGATGATGGGCTCAGGTCTCACATCTGGAAGCAGGAGAGAAAGGTATGGTTATGCTTGCAGGAGGAGAGCAATAGAGTGGAGATAATGGGCTCCATCTAATGTCTGGAGGGAAAAGAGTTTAAAGAGATAAGGGGATGGAGAGACCGCTGGACCTGAGTGGAAGGACAGCCCTATCTTTCTACCTGTGTACCATGTGGCCTGAACAATCAGTGATAGTGAATGTGATATGGGGAAACTATGTTTGCTGTGTACCTATTGGAAGTGAACGCTGACGACCATGTGACCCCGTACTGTGACGCTTGGGAGCTCTCCATCGGCGTCATCGAGACGGATTCCTGCACATGTTCTGTCCCTAACTGATTCCTGTGAGCGTACCATATGCACTGCAGGTAATGGGCTTGAGCTAATGTCTGGAGGAGAGGCGAAGAGGCCGATTGAGAGGACTGGAGGGAAGAGTTTAAAATATGCTTAGATGGGATGTCTGGAGAGGAGGGGAGAGACGGGAGTGGATACAGGAATGGAAGAGCAGGGCATAAATTATGATATGGGTCTATGCGTGGAGGAGTGGCGAGAGGACACGGGGGAGGGAGAGGGAGAGAGAGGATTGATGGTGGGACACGACACAAGGATGAATTTGATGGAGAGGAGAGAGTGAGAGGGGAAGGGAGAGATGGACAGTGGAGGGATGAGTGCAGATAATGGCTAAATCTCATGTCTGGAGGGCAGACATCCATCTGACTGACCGCATTATAGTCCAGCTCACTTTCTACAGGCTAATTACTGGAACACAGGGTTGCCTCTGTCTGTTTCCCTCTGTGGGTCTTCCTCTCTATTTTAGAACTGGCTTATAAGGGGGGAGGGGGGCCATTCTGGAAGCACACATCTCTATTCAGCTTGTAGATCAGCTCACCTGCCCTTTCCCCCCCTGGGAGGCACACATGCTGCTCACATACCCGCCCTCCCCATAACGGCTGGTTTTCGAAATACTTTTTTTTTTGCGCTCATTTCCCTTTTTATTTTTCTCTTCGCCGCCTCCTTGTCAAACTATCTGTTTTTTAGACCTAATCTCCAGAGATGAACATAAATCTACCTGTCAACGATACTCTGCTTGTTAGTACCACTGTTGGTGCTTCCACCGCTTACTTTGACCACATTTTGGCTTCCACCAAATGAAAGTTGTGGGAAAAATACATGTTGAAAACAACAAAACTTGTCAACCAGCTTTCCTGTTAGCTCTTGTATGTAATAAAAATAAGTACACAAATATGCTTTTATAGGGTGTACTGCCATGAGAGCGCCTTCAATGAGCCTTGGCATACATTATAATAGTGTCCGGATTTTATGCTGCCGTGGATACAAGACGACAAGAGTCTCCATTATTCAGAGTTGTGACGGTGGAAAAATCATGTCACTGGCAGCCTTGAATCTTCCACTGTTTTTAGTCAGATTGACTTTCAGTCTCTGGGAGTGCTACGGGATTCGGTTTACACCATTTTAAGGCTTATCTAACCCCATTTCCCTGTGGAGGCAGCTATTATCTTCCTGGAAAACCGAACGCATTCACTCGCTTTGACAGCACTTAATGTGCCATCAGTGACGTCCACTGTAGCACGACCGTGCCAGGAGGCCGCATCCCGCATCAAAGAGTTTCCGCGGTAAACACCTGTCTGCTTGTTGAGCAAAATGCGAATGATGACCAATCTGACCATATGATTTTCTTTCCACAGTCAGCCAATGTAATGCCTGCATTGTTTTGCACTGCTGGTGACGGTACATCTCAGACATAATGAGGTGGTTATGAACCGGACATCTTCTTCTGTGAAATACTAGATGCTTTGAATGGTCTTCTGCAGGGGATTGGTCCAGATCTGTGTGACTGCATTAGCCAGGCAACACACCCTGAGACAGTTACGGTGGTTGACGAGAGTATGCATTTTGTCCCTGTGTTTCCCTAAATTGACTCTCAGTTTAGGTAAGATCGATTATTCCGCTATCACGTTTTCAATTTGTAATAAATACTGTAGAGTGAACTGGGACAAGAGGTCACAGTCACTAATATTCCCAAGAGTATATCGCACTTTATTAATCCACGGATCAATATCAGCTAATCAGTTTACCAATCAATCGTCCTCCTTTGGGACTTTCAACAGTTCTTGTGACTGCGTGTCTGCTTCCTTCCTGCTGGTTTAAAATGATCCATTGAATATCAATACAAATAATTTAATTTGGAGGACACTGTGTCCTACGGTGCGTGTGTGTCTGTGTTTATGTGTGTGTGTGTGTGTGTGTGTGCACGCACGTGTGTCTGTTTATAGGGTTCTTAAGACAGGTTGTTATAATGTTGAAAGAAAAGGGCAAAGGTGTGTGTGTGTGTCAATGTGACTCCATGTATACTGTGCACTATGTGTGCCTGTTCCAGATGTCTCCATAGAGAGAAAGTACACGTTGAATAATGGTTATATTACGTGCATCATACATTTGTCAGAAATTAATATGTTTTCAAAATCTTTTGTTTGAGTTAGCTGACATCAGGAATAAGACTTCAGCTTTTGCCTTTATACAACGTCAATAAAGGAGAAACATAAGTGTGTCTGTTCGAAGGTGTGAAATCATATTTAGGTGTGTGTGTGTGTGTTTAAGAAAGAGAGAGATGATTACATACACGCCATGTTTCTACCTGTCTGTGTATATGTTTGGTAATTAAATCTCTGGCAGTATATCTGAAGAAATGAAGATATGAGGCTCAGTGACATCATTATTTATACTGCACAGTATTAAGTAATGTACTGTATGTGGAGGATCTTCAAGTGTACAGTGCATACTGATGAGGGCTCTCTTCACTCACTCACTCATAAAACACACACACACACACACACACACACACACACACACACACACACACTGGGAGAGGAGGTCACAAGTAGGTGTGTTCATATTATTGAACACACCTACTTGTGGTGATATGAGTGTAGCAGCTCGTTAATGAAAAAACAATATATCCTGCAGTTATTTCACGCAATAGGTAAGATTGCTTTCTTTCCTGACCAAACAATCTCTGAGAGAAGGTGGAACAATGTTGTCACTAGCTGGGGTACGGTGTGTTGTTTATGACAGCTTAGACTTTTGTCCTCACCTCTAAAGTCATCTGTCTGTACACCGTCTGCCACGATGTGCAGACAGGGCCAACCGGAGGGGGCGACCAGTCTGCTTACCTTGAGGGACATTTCATGGACACGGTCCTCTCACTCAGCAAGGATGTAGCAAATAGTCTGAATCAGGGAGAACGCTCTTTGACAATATCTATGAGGCTTTTTGTGAAAAACAGTTACAGATACAAGCAATGAAATTAACAATAAGCGCACGAATAAACACCTTTTTTTTTTCTTGCCAGGGGGGAAAGTCCATAAAACTTCAAAACAGGTTTTACAATTGCTTGCCATGAATTATTATCAGTGAATTCTTTGTCTTATACCTGATATGTAAAATCCTGCCGTCTCTATGATCAGCTTATTTTGTTTGTGGTAAATACCACATCTGCTAATTATAGTCGAAATGTAATGTACATTATGCATGTACAATAAGACCAATAGCCATATACACTATTTTTAGTTGATTGCTAGGAATTGCTTTTATTATTTTTGATGAAGATGAATTTTGTTTTTAAATGTTTTTCTCAAGAAAAGAAAAAAACCTTTATTACTTACGCTCATTTGCCTTATTTTTTCGCTTCGCCACCTTCTTGTCAACTATCTGTTTTTTAGACTTAATCTACCGAGAAGAAAATAAATCTACCTATTTTTTCCCATATTTTGTTGTTTCATTTTGTAGCGACCAATCTCGATTGTGTTTTAAGTTAACTTGAAATCTTTCTGCATAATAAACATTTAGAATGGTGATTACCAGACTATTATTTTAAATATTTGGATACACCTATGCTATAACTTCACTATTAACTCTATTAACTTTAATCTGCCTGATTATTTTGCTTCTGTGTATAGTATATTTGAAAGTTTCCTCGGATTTCTTTCCGTTGGCACTGTAAACGTATGACAGAAGTTGATTCTCTTTCTGACAAAACAAAGCTTTCCCATAAAAGCTGCATGCACATGCTGTGCTTGCTGCTGGTTTAGATTACATTCTAGCACCAACTGAAAGTATATTCTGAGCTGTGCTCACCACAAGAACACCTTGTTTACTGTACACGGCATGAACACTGTCCCCTTGGAGAGAGAATACAACAACTGTTGGATAACTGGAGGAACAAAATCCGTGAATATCTGTTTAAAAACCATCTGCTTCTTTTAATAGAAGAAAAATAATAATATGACAATTTTGAATTTTTTTAAAGAGTTGCCTGAAATTACACGAAACAGCAGATTGTTCACATAGCAAGAAAGTCCAAACTGTGTAAGTGTACAGGCCAATATGTATGAAAACTTAATGTGCCTATCAGGTTTGCCCACACAGTGGTTAAGCATGATTTTGACAACAACATAGGAACATATCCAGTCTTTGCCTACTTTTTATCCAACAACTTACAGCCTAAATAACCTATACATAAGTCATAGAGCCAGTGTATGTAAAGATGCATCCGTAATTGCTTTCTGGTATGTTTTTGTCTGTGCTTGTGTGTGAGAGGAATGAAAATAAAACAGCAAAAGCTTCATCTCTGCTCTGTCCGATTGTAGTCTGTATTGGCTGTGCTGGCAGACCTTGGCAGACCTAGCATCGCAGTTAAGGCCAACTCTTTCAGGCTAGCTATTCCCTTTTATGTAGCCCTGAGCAATGAACATGCGCATGCACGTGCGCAAGTACATCTTGCAACCTTGTACCTCCCTAACTAAAGGTACACTCCCACCCGCACACACATACAGGTGAGTTATCATTGCTTTGCCCTCAAGAGCACTCTCAGTCAAAATGTAATTCAGTCACAACTTGATATACTAGTGTGTGTGTGTGTGTGTGTTTGTTTGTGTGTATATTGTAAGTATCCGTGCGTGTGCATATATGTGTATGGGTGGGTGTGTGATACAATGGCAAGCCAAAGGGGCCCGAGAGAAATAGAGGGAGTGAAAAATCAGAGGTATTCTTTAGCTTTTATTATCACGATATTGCCATGGGCAGAGAGAGAGAAATGGAAGCAGAGACAAAGACGGATGGAAAGAAGACAAGGTTAACCAGTAAACAGCAGAGGAAGAAGAGGGAGAAAGAGACAGCAATCTCTGCTTTTCCTTTGGGCTTGAGAAGTACTGCTCTGTGGCCAACATTCTGTCTGCTCGGCATATACAACTTAATGTGCTTTGCGTTGCTTGTGTACTGGAAGAAGCCTCTTCAACTAAATCTGATTTCTATCCATCGATTATTTTGAACTAGCAGTCGAGAACAATCTAGAAATGTGTTGGCTCTGTGCAAGGAAGGGATGTAACTGCTTTTAAACAAAATAGGTGCTCAGGTGTGTGTGTGTGTGTGTGTGTGTGTGTGTGTGTGTATGCGTGTGTGGTGCGTCATTGCTGCTGTGGGCCTGTGTATGCCAGCCCTCAACAGATCATTGTTACTGTAAATAGGCGACACATGACACATCTCGAGATAAGCCACCTGCAGCATGTGTGGGTTGAGATGGAAAAGGTTATGTCAACTATCGGTTCCTTCAGAGATGAAAATTATTTCTGGTTGAATATAATTCCCATTTTGATGCATTTTCGTCCGTATTGCGAGTCAATAAAGACATTGGTCGGATCATGTTGAGGGAAGTATCCCTATTCATTTGATAATACTGTGATATATTGCTATCACTGCAAATAAATAATACTTTTGGGTTGTATCTTCCATCCCCAAGGAGACATGGACAATTCGAGGTTTGCATTGATCTACATGTGGTAGGGCAATGAAACACACTGATGGTTCCCTCCAGCAAAGCCCTGCTCTGATTCATAAACAGACTGAGTGATGGAGGACAGTCGTCAATATTGCATGCAGCATGATGATGAGCACGTCATTCACCAAATGTCAAGGGCCTGCTGCAGATTCTGTGATCCAGACTGGGTTCGGGTGGTTGTTGGCCTCTCCTTTACCGTCACAGCATGTTGTTTACCACATTGTAATAAGCCTGATGGAACTGAAATAAAGCTTTGGCATGGCTAATTTAACCGGTCACTCAGGCAGAATTTTCTGGCCAAGTATGCCAAAGATCTCCTTCCTTTGCTCAAGGTCATTACGCAACAACATTTTTAAACAGTATGACGTCTTGTTTACTAGATAGTGTTGAAACTGTCTGAAAGAACCCACACACATAGACTCACCATGAGCATTCAACAAGCACGACAAATATACCAAAAATGCCCTTTTGAATCTAGCGGCCACTGCTCCCTCTGGAGCCATAATGTTCATTTTAGGTGGTTCGAGCAGTAAATGTAGTGATAAAGACATAGCACGGGAAACGGGGTTTTTAAAATATGTGTGTGTGTGTTGTATGTTGGGTGAAGGGGCCAAATGGGGGGACTACAGATAACCTGCAACCATGAAGGTCTGAAGATGTAATGAAATCCTAAAGCTTGGATTTGGTCTTAAGAATGAATGGATGTAATTTGTCGTGAAATGGTTATATTCTAACACCTGTAATTTGACACAAACACTGATATTGCCAGTACGTACACCATACAGTGTGTTACTCGTCAGGCAGAGAAGGAAAATGTGCATCTTTCAATCTTTCTTATAGCCATGTGGCTGACTCAGAAGCTCAGTAAGTGATCCTCGGAGGACACTTAACCTCCAGGAGCTGCAATAAAGGGTGCACCAGCAGACTTTTCTCTCCACAACATTCTCTCTGCATTTCATTGCTTGAATTGCTTTCTTCGTATTCTTGTAGCCTTAGTTGCAGCGTTGCCTTAGGAGAATTGGTTCATAAGTATAGATTCAGAAACTTTTCTGGGTCGGTAGAGTTCCCTTTGTCGAGTTTTTTTTCCGCTTTAACTTCGCATTACAGGGCTTTGATACACTTTTGTATTTATATGTATTCTTCTCAACTCGGTTGGGGGTTAATCTAACAGTACACAGTACAAACCACAACACTTCTGACAGGTCAGTGCGGCGCCATGTGCAGTGTGGGGCATCTGTGCATCAGAAGATAGGTCACATTTGTCTCTCTGAATGCGACTGCTCTCGACATCTGCTCCATAACGGCGCTGAAGGAGACCATCTGCCTGCTGCTAAAAATGTAGAATAACACGGAAGAATCAACCGAGCTTTTCAAGTTTTGCTTAACATCTGAGAAGTTCACTCAAAGGAATTGACCATTTAGTACATCCAGTGATGCAATTAGATTGGATGGAAAGGGATCAGCTGTTTAGGGACGCGCTTAAAACAATCAAAGCAGCAAGAAGGATTCAGCAGGGGAAATGGATCTTAATAAACACACGTGGATATTAACCCTTTAAGTCACAGTCAAATGATCAACTATGAAATAATAATAAATATTGTATATAATGTGTCAGGGGGGACGTGCAGAAGCAAACATATTTGGCACAAATGTATAAACAGTGATGGGGTTATAATGACTGAATGGATGTCAGCTAGTAACCACATATCGAGAGTAAGCCAGTGATTGTGAAGCATTAAATAGGCCACTCATTTTAATCAACTAATACCAGCACTAACACTGATGTGCACTCAAGATGTTAATGTTCAGCTGTGTGACCTTTGGGATTTCAGTTGTTTAAGAGGAACTTGATCCTTGGTTTTAACTTGAACATTTCCCTGTCTTATAATTATAAAAAGCTTTCCGACCCCACTCTCATAAAAAATAATTATTGGTTTATTCAGTACGTACAGCATATCCTCACTGTTGTGATCTTCCCCAATATCTTTTTGATTTATACATGACCACCATGACTATTCTGCCATCTGTTTATTCTGATAAGATCACAAAACCAATGCTCAGTGAAGGATCCGGTTCTGACATGGCCCTTCTAAGTTGACAATGTTGGCTCAAGCATCTCACTACACATCCAATTATATTACATGCAAGTGGTGATAAACATGTCTGTCACAATATATGAAGATGAAGCGATGGTAGCTTCTCAGCCTGTTGATAGACGGGAGAGTCTACAGATTGCAATGGTTGAACAAAGACATACATTTGATTTGAGAAATTAGCTCATGATGTAATGGAGCCCCCGATTACACCATGTGCATTCATGTTAAGTAGGGGGGACTTAACATGAATGCTCAAGGGGAAACCTGGACGTATGCGCCAGCTGCACAGTATGAATTAAAGTCCAAAGTTCAAAAGTAGCAGGATAAACCTCAGAAATTAATATCGCCCAAAGCCACCAACTAAAGTTCACTTCCACATTGACAAATACATAGAGGGAAATGTTCACCAACAAAAAATAGAAGGGCCTCTCACTGTTACCAAACAGCTACGATTAGTGTTTTATTTACTGTAGAATATCTACAACAAAGTAAGAGAAAGAGGGAGATCTGTCAAATCAAACAATGAAAACAATTATGAAGCAGGATCGTAACTCTTAAAACACATGGAAGGGAATAGACAGTGAGTGTGTGTTCCCTGCTGGGGTAATATTCCCAATTACACTCATCTGTCGTGGTGGATACGTATAGTTAAAGTTATCTACACTGCTCATTAAGTCTTCCCGAGCTTTGTGTGCCATCAGCATCAAACAGTCGGTCTCATAGCGCATGTCTCCTCTCTCCCCCTCCATATCTTTTGGCTATGGAAGAGGGCGTGTCTCCTGTCTCTGCGTTTAACAGACTAGTAATTAACTCGTGGTCTCTTATCTCCTCGTGTTGACAGAGTTGTCAAGAAAGCTATGAGTCACATGCGGGAAAGTTGGAAGACGACACATGCAAATGTGGTTACATACAGGGAGCTGTGAAGAAAGTGTGTGTTTTTGTAAATACTTTAAAGGGTCCTCTGTGAGTCTCCTCTCGCTCGATGCTGACAGAGTTGAAACTGTCTGAACACATGAGTCATCCAGTTTAATACCGGAGGAAGAGAACGAGCGAGCGATAGATTAATGGTTGCTGGGAGATTGCATTTAAGCGTTGTATGTTTCACATGTCGTCGGCATGTTTTTCGCCGGGATTCTTTAGCATTGCTCGTTTACTTACTGTCAATTCATAGTCAGTACTTTTTTTTTTAGCTATCCAACACAGAGAAAGACAGAACACTAGAGTGGACAAGATGAAACAGAGGTCATAAATTAGTGACACCAGGAGGGATGGAAACAGAGAGAGGTTACTGGGATTTCAGATGACAGAGAGAGACTTTGGAAAGAAAAAAAAGAGAGCGAGGGAGAAATTGAATTGGATATCAGATGAGTGGGCCATTCGTCACTGCCTTCTTGCTGTCTGCTGTGACTGTTTCCATGGTGACAATTAGCATATCAGACATTAACCCCGCCTCCATAGCCCTCAGTGTCTTGTTAACCAATTAACTTCTGAGTCAGTGAGGACTAAACTAGAGAGAACATGAACTGAATATTAAAGCCAATCGACAGTAACACAATCAGGTCCGACAGCTACCTTTGCTTCACCACGTGAAAGGTTACGCTCCCAAATCACAGACGAGTTTCTATTCAAGAGCCAAACAAGAAAGAAACATTCATGGTGAAATATTACTTCACACCACTGTTAATGATTTTATGTGATGTGCTATTCTAAACTGGATATGAACACTTTCAGCATGGATGATAGATGACAATGGATTTAAACTGATCCGATAAAAATTAGCATAAATTGAGGATAATGTTAACATTATCACTAATGTCGATTTACTAGCCGTTATATCGGGCTAAAATTACCATATTTATGTATGTATTGATCATTTTAAGCACTGCTTGTCCATGTTTGCTTTAAAGCTGAGCTTTAAAGTGATTTTGACCTTGTAACGGTTACTAGTACGGAAAACAAAAGCACGACAGAGATATGCACCAGGGCCCTATTTCTCGAACCTGGCCAACGTAGTTAGCTGGATAATTTTCAGGATATGGTTACATAAGTCAGGCAAAACGATTCCAGGAAGCAAGTTTGGCAAAATCACCATAGCATCACATCCAACATTTTTAACCTGCATCAGCGCAGGCAAATTAGCTGGATAAACTGGCCACTCCCCCGGAAGAAAATGGCGGCTCACTTCCTCAGAGATCCATGAAGGAGCGTTTTATAGGGAGAGAGTTATGATCACGTCACGATGACATCCTAGACGAGCGCTATCGATTCTGCCGACAAGGAATCATTTATTTACAGAGCTTCTCGAGCCATACATTGAACATCACACGCTCCAGCCGGGGGATTGACTGCCTCACAGACTGTATGCAGCGCCTTGTGGTACAGTGTTAAGCAGCGTCGGCGATGCAGAGAACACCGGGAAAGCCGCTGTACGCTGTGCTGTTCGTGAAGTTTATTTTGCGCTTTAAAAAAAAAACGTATGGATGTGTTCATTATGTTCCCTGGCCATGTTAGAGTAAAAGAGGGCTTTTATGCAATTGCAGGTAAATTAGTTATTCAATATTTCATAATTGAATGAAAATGCATTCCTATCACTAGCGTATCATGATGCAGAGTTTCGTGTCATTGGCGCAGTGGACTGCACGCAGATCCCCATCAAATCGCCCTCTGGCCCAAAATAATCTGATTTTGTCGAAGGCTTTCATAGCATTAATGTGCAGGTACTTATCACACATAATTTCCTCAAATTATATTGCTTTACAATCCCCATCACCTAACCGTAATTCATCTTCGATGATTTGTGACTCCACCTGCCTGATAACAAATGTTGAGGCCAAATCGCCGGGCTCTGTCCACGACTCCAGAATATTCCGAGAGTCTACATTGGGCCACAGCTTCGACCAAGGTATAGCAAACCTCATGTAATTCAGAAATTGCTTTTTTTATGTGGCGGTGATCCAACATTGAACATATCATATACGAGGTCACTTTGATGGACCCCTAATTGGACGCAGGGTTTATGACTGCAAGCCCCTCGTGACCCCCTGATGCAGAGCCAGCACCAGGCCAACGGGGCTCTTGCTCGAACGAGGGCCCGGATTGAAATGACCTTCGGCCAACTGAAGGCCAGATTCACATGTCTGCGGGTGGCACCAGACGTGGCGTGTGACATCACTGTGGCATGTGCAGTGCTCCACAATGTGGCTACAATTAGGAAGGAGAGGTTCCCAGTTATCATGGACCATCCTGAGGGTGACCTTGAGCCAGACCACTTGGATGAGCAGACCGGATCGGCTGCAAGGGGGAGAACTGCCCACCCTCATTTTAGTTAGGTGTTCAGATGACTTTGGGTAATGTTGGACTCGTGTCATGTTTTTCTCTTTGTTTGCAATAAAAAAAATTCTGATTCTGAATAATTAATAATTTAAGAGATCCATGTTGTAGAATAAAGCCTTTATTTGTATTCTATTTGTCCGCCTGAAAATGAAGGTGCACAAGAAAAAAGAATTTCAGTTAAGTTACAATTCATGCCAAAGTGCACATACTTTAGGCCAAGCTTTGCTTTATGGTTACACTCACACCCAGCTGCCGGTACGCAATTTCTGTACGTAAGGATCTCTTGTACATAGTTCTAACATCTTCACGGTCAACCTGAAAAAAAGACAACCGGTCATAACTTTGTTCAGTGTGGTGGTCAGATGCCAACTCAACTCAGACCTTCTCACAATGGAACGGTACCCCCCCCCCTTAACCCTTGTGTTGCCTTCGGGTCATTTTGACCCGATTAAATATTTAACCCTCCTGTCGCCTTCGGGTCAATTTGACCCGATTCAATGTTTAATGTCGGTGTTCTTTCGGGAGTCAACAAACAAACATAAAGTACCTCACACTTAAACTTGGAAAACAATATTAATTCTAATAATTTAATGGAGATTTTAATAGCTGGGGTCATATTGACCTGAAGGGTAAAATATGTTAGTAAATATAAAGGTAACAGGAGGGTTAAACATTGAATCGGGTCATATTGACCCGAAGGCGACAGGAGGGTGAAACATTGAATCGGGTCAAATTGACCCGAAGGCAACACAAGGGTTAAGGAATGCATTGATGTAGTCCAAATACCAGTCACAAGGAGCGAGTCAGATAAGACTATCAGTTTACACAACTTGCTTTTACCAGTTTACTGGAGAACGCTGACACAGTCTCCTCATCGTCTGGACCGGCCGCCTGTTAGTGAATTGGGAACTTTAGAAAATTGTCTTTGGCTTTAAAAGACAGACATAATGAACCATGAATAGAATCATTCCACAATGATGCAGCAATATCCACCTCCATCAGTGGGCTCCTCTCCTTCCACCAACACGGTGGGTGGTGGCTGCAGCAACATGACTGAAGGTCCAGTCACTGCTAAATGCGACGATGGTTAACCAAATGGCTAATGACGAGGGAAACTCATAGAATGAAGTGCACCTACCTTGAGATAAGACCTCCTCCCATTACTGCCCACCTCTCCAGAGAAGCTTCCCCCAGCGATGCCCTCCGTTATCGGCCTTCCCCTTTTGTGCTGGAGTGCGAGCTACTCAGCAGGAGTAAAGTCTGGAGTCTTTGGTCCTCCCCCCGTCTTGACCATTTCCGCTCTCCTTTTGATAAAATATGAAGGACATGGCACTGACAAGCTGTTCAATACATTACCATGGCACATATTGTATTGATTCACCATTCTTAATAATGTTCTTGTGCCTAGTTTTGGGGTTGGAGTCACTCAGAATTATATGCCAGTGTAATTCAAGTTGGGCTCATGAGAATAGAGAGTCACACAATTTCTTTTCACTGCTTCAATTGATTACATTTCTGATTATGAATAATACATACATATACTGATCCGCCCACTCCCATTCAAACTCCTAGTTCTATATGGTAATCCACACATCCATGTATATACACATACATAGTTTATGATACAGGACATACATTGTCATGAGTATCTATTAATTCATATCCATGAGATACTCTGTGGGCTTTTATCTATACTTATTCTGAAAAAGTTGAAATAATTATTTTAGCTATCAAGATCTCATTCGATGATGTATTCCATTATGCCAGCAGCATTTTAAGAAATATAATCTGATTGATTGGGGTGATGAGGCACTTAAAATTAGTATAACTTTTCCCAACAATTGCGCATTTCACTTGTCTGCGATATGTCTAGATATTTGTCTAGCCCTCACAGCAGTGGCGGTGTTAGATTTTGTCATGATTATGGTCTTTAATTCCTCATACGTGTTCATAATCATCTCCCGCTAGTCAGCGGAGAAAAAAAAGAGTCCCTTTCTTTCAGTTTGTTTTCCATTGTGCCGTTAGAAAATCATGGTTTCAGTGATCGACGCTGTTCCCTTTTGAAGTCTGACGGGCACGAGCAATTATTCTGAGTACTAACGTCTTGCTCGAATTAACGAGATTGTTTGAGCTCAGCCTTTGAGCAACTGAGATAGCCTGACTTCAATTATCTTAATTTATGCTGAATAATATGACATTTGATCAACTTAGTTGAACCACGTACACAAAATAGGGCCCCAGAGAGTTTACGCACGTTCAGGCAGGGTCAACACCGGGATATCAGTCACCAAGGCAAACAACCCAAAAAGGGCAGGTAGAGAAGCTGGAGTCGAGAACAGGCAGCTCGGGGATAGTAATCAGGAATACCGCTCTGGCAGAGACCCAGTCCACGTGAAGGGCTTAACCCTCTCGTTACCTTTACATTTACTAACATATTTTACCCTCGGGGTCAATTTGACCCCAGCAATTAAAACCTCCAGAAAATTATTAGAATTAATATTGTTTCCCAAGTTTAAGTGTGAGGTACTTTATGTTTGTTTGTTGACTACCTAAATAGCCCTTTAAATATATAAAAAAGTTGATATTTCTTATATGTTTGACACAGTGAAAAACAGCCTGGGGTCAAATTGACCCCAAGGAACACCGACATTAAACATTGAATGGGGTCAAATTGACCCGAAAGGTAACAGGAGGGTTAAATAGTGAGGGATGGATGACGGGATGTGCTGCAGGTGAGATGGGCGTGGAGAACCAGGTGAGGGGGATGGCAGCTGATGCTGGTGGGAGGATCTGAAATGACGGGGGAGTTAGGGAAAAGGCAGATGGGGTGAAAATAAATCTACGACGTGGTGGAATGTGTGAGTTGGAGTTGATGAAACAATTCAAGGTCCATTTAGTAGCTGTTCTGCATGCCTCAATCATATTATATAATCTTCATCAGCATGTATGATACAGTAAGGGTTTACCAAAATATATGTTATTAATAGCACAGAACAACATGAAGTACAAATCTATACCATTCAAAATAGTTTGTGATTTAAACTAATTTGACTTTTTTTTTTTATTGCACGTTTTCCATCTTTTTATTCTGCTGTGAAATTAGAAAGATCACTTGCAGGCCTTCTATCGAATCCATTGATATTCTTACTTTTTCCCTACTCAGCTTTCTCAAGATATTGGATTCTCTCTGACCTGAACAACTTAACTTACTGTGGCCTTGTGCTTTAATACAGGAGTACAAGATACAACGAGCAACCCCTCGTGATACAGTGGTTGAGGAAGAGCTTTAGGGGTTCAAGTTCAATCTCCAGGGCTAACGGGTCTCTGGTGTGTGTGTGATAGGACTGGCTGGTGGCTGTCTGTTAATGTGCCCTTGAACAAGGCACTGAATCACAAACACGGTACTGACTTCAAGCCCTTCTGAGCTCTCCCTTCTCAAGAAAAGTTTGTGAAAGGACGATGCGTTCTGCAATGAAAGGGGTCTGCTCACAAAACAATCGAAATGTGCCCTTGAACAAGACGGTGCCTTCGGAACCCCTCCAGGGGCGTTGCATCGCTGCCAACCCTGTGCTATGTGAAGACGTGTGTGTGTGTGTGTGCATTTACTGTATATACTGCCACCCGACGCTACGAACACATCACCCCGGTCCTACACATCCTCCACTGGCTCCCGGTCATGTACGGCAGGGGTCCCCAACCTCTGGGCCGTGGAAAAAAAGTGAATAAATAAATGATTTTGTTTTGTTTTAATCAGTCGGAAAAATATATTATTTTAAAAAAGGACCGGATCCACCCGTGTGTACGTCTGAGCCGCGTTCAGGAGTCTTAAAGTTCGGGTTTATCGCTGCAGGCGAGTCTCACACGCCGAACCCTCTGCTGGCGGCACATTTCAGTGACAAAGAATCTTAAAACATATTCAACCTGCTCAATGAATTCTGTCACTTCAGGGAAATGACAACTGTTTTCAAGTTGGCCGATAAAGTCGCTGCTGTGTGGGCGAGTGAACAGCGGAATATTCTACATGTTTCAGACGTTGACCGGGTGGAAGAGGCTTTTAAAAGAGTTTGAGCGGTACTCCAACCACAAAAGACCCGACTGCAAAAGAATAGACCTGCAACCCATTTGTAAACAAACCCACCCGGTGAATCGAGCCCGTCCGAGCTAGAAAATGTGTTGGAGATGCAAGACGGTGGCCTTAAGGGACATTTCACACAACTCTGCCGGTGGTGTTCTAATGACCAGAACCAACTCAGCGGACCAAACACACGTCTGTGTCGCCGTCTCCATTAGCGGCTCGTTGCAGGTCAACAAGCGCACGGCTCACACTCATTCGGCGTAATGATGAGTTGTAGTTTTGGCACTTTATGCCCTTCGTATAATTGTATGACGTCATATTTATTACGTCATTTATATTGCCGGTCCGTGAAAATAATTCCTGACACGGAACCGGTCCGTGGCTCAAAAAAGGTTGGGGACCGCTGATGTACAGGATAGACTTCAAACTACTACTTATGAATTACAAAGCCCTAAACAACCTGGCCCCTCCCTATCTTTCAGACCTCCACCCCCTCCACGCTCCAACCCGTTGCCTCAGGTCCGCCGACACAAACACTCTGAAGACCATCAGGACTAAGCGCTGGACCTGGGGTGACCGGGCCTTCTTAGCAGCTGCACCCCCCCTCTGGAACGCTCTCCCCATCCACATCTGTCAGGCTCCCACCCTATCATTATTTAGGCAAGCCCTTAAAACACTTCTCTTCCAACTCGCTTTCACCTGCTAACCCCTTGCCCCACGATGTGACCCATACAGCTTCTCCAGTTTGCTTTCCTTTCTTATTGTTACCTATATGTCCTGTTTGTTTGTTTTGTCTGCTTTCTTTTTTTTTGGTTCTGTTTGTCACTGTCTCTTCTCCCCATGTAAAGCGTCTTTGTGTATTTAGAAACGAGCTATATAAGTTTGAATTATTATTATTAGGGGGGTTATGCGGAATAAGGCATTCAAGGCATCTTACCATAAAGACGAGGGCCTTAATCGGGGGTTTGTCTTAAAGCCTGCATAAATTAAATTGGACATTTAAAATGAGTCATTCATGTCTAAACTCTCTTTAAGCATTAATGGTAAATCTGTGTTTGTGTGCAAGACAATGCAAGTTTATTTGTAGAGCATCTTTAAACAACAAAGCAATTCACAGCGATTTACATAAGACATAAAGGGCCTTTAGAAGAAGAAAAAACACAAGCAGTATAAAAAGACAAATTTTAATAGGATTTAAAGGGTCAAACTAAAATTGAAGATATAATAATCTGAATTCAAATCAAACAGATAAACCAGGAGAATAAGAATTCGAGTGCGGTGTGGTATTAATAATTTCTCAAATTACATTCATTAAAAGTCAGTGGCAGAAAGGCTAAAGACTAAGCCTTCATTTTATAGAACTCAGAGTTGGAGCAGACCTATATTTTTCTGGGAGTTTGTCCCAGATATCTGGTGCATAAAAACTAGCTGCTGCTTCTCCATGTTTAAATTTGTGTCTGGGGTCAGTGACAATCTGAGAGGTCTGGAGGGTTTAGAAGAGAGCAGCGGATCAGAAATCTATTTTGGCCTTTCAGTGGTTTATAAACAATCATAGTCAATTATTTGACACATGGACAGTGCAAAGATCTGAGAACTGAACTGATTTAATTCACTCCCCTGGTCTTAGTGAGGACTCCAGCAGTATCCGCTGCACCTATCTGATTGACTTTTTTGAGGCACCTGTAAAGACAGTGTTACAGTGATTTGCAGTGATTTTTCAAAATCCAACTGAGACCTCTAATTCTTGATATATTAAATCACAAATTACAAATCTAGAGAGGGCTTTACAATCTCAACATCCTCTGTCCTGGGACCTCACATCGGATCTGTAAAAACTCAGAAAATAACCTTTCACGGTGAAAAAAAGTGAAGAAACCTTCAGGAGAGCAACAGAGGAGGATCCCTCTCCCTGGAAGGACGGAAGTGAAATAGATCTCATCTGTTCAGAATGAACAACATAATAGAGTCACAATGAATATGACAGAAGTTATTCATATAATGAGTAATAGGCATGGACTACGATCTATATTAATAGAAGGAGATAGAGAGAAGGGCCATCAGCAGGGCCCAGGAGGACCAACTCCAGACACAGCCACTATCCATGGAAACCTGTGATGTGAGAAAGCCCAAAGACACCAGGGAAGAAGTAGAGTTAGTAATGTGCATTGAAGAGACATGAATACATCCAGACGGAGAGAGAGAAGAGAAGAGAAGAGAGGTGCTCTGTGTATCCTAAGTATCCCCCCAGCAGTCTAGGCCTATAGCAGCATATCTTAGGGATGGACCAAGGCAAACCTGAGCCAGCCCAAACTATAAGCACTATCAAAGAGGAAAGTCTTAAGTCTACTCTTAAATGTGGTGACAACCATGTTAGTTACATTTGTCCTAACGTCATCGACTCCGCCATCTCCACTGCTGATGGTAGTGTTGTGGCTCCACAATGGTCAATAAATAGACCTCAGGCCAGCGACCCTCTAGGCCAGGGGTCAGGAACCTTTTTGACTGGGAGAGCCATAAAAGCCAAATATTTCTAAATATATTTCGTTGAGAGCCATATAGTATTTTTAACGTATAATAAATTAAATATGCTTTTAATGCGACTTCTGGTGCTGCATGATCAGGGGTCCCCCAACTTTTTCCTGAGAGGGCCACATAACGTTTCCCTTGTCTGCTGGAGGGCCAGCGGGGGGGGGGTGAGTGTGCTCACCTGTGCGAGCGCATCACGGCTGAGCGATGCGCTGTGAGCGCTGCGCGTGCAGACAACATTTAACGGAGCGGAGCAGCGCGTGCGCTCTGATCGCTCTTTTAATGAAGTATCGATACAAAAAATATGCTAAATCACATCGTTTTTAACGTACGGGTACTTTGTTAGTATCGCTACACCGTGCAGCGTGACAGCAGTAGATGTCGCGGACTAACATTCAAGCTAACCTAACTTCCCAAACGCTGTGGACATCTGAACGCTGATTGGCCGAGACGCGACACGTCCCATCAAAGATGTTTTATTGCGAAGAGCACCACTTCACATTTTCTCCGCGTCTCACTGCAATCTCAACGGCAGCGGGCCAGGTGAACAAAATAATAAATCGGAATGCGTCTCTGGTATTGTTCAGGGGGCCGGTCCAAATGTGGAGGCGGGCCGAATCCGGCCCGCAGGCCGTAGTTTGGGGACCACTGTGCATGATGCTACGGGGGAGGGGGGGTAGGTGACTTTTTATTTGCTCCGCCCCGATGCGCGCGCACACGCCGGCATCGGAGCTTTGCGGCGCATGAGCCGGCGAGCCGAGAAGTGTTAACGCGACACGTAGAGATAGAAATTACATGCTGTTGGTTAGATACGATCAATAACAGACGTTTAGTTTAATAAAAGAACAAAGACGTGCTCTTTAAGAAAATGACCTTAAATTACTTCTGCTGTAATCTGGCGCGATAGAAAACATTACAGGGTGGCGGGCAGAGTTTTTTAAATTTATTTTTTTACTCAAAATTGTCTGGGAGCCATATGCCGTCACCGGAAGAGCCATATATGGCTCGCGAGCCATAGGTTCCCGACCCCTGCTCTAGGCAGTGACTGGTTTCAATATCTAATATTATAAATTCGGTCTGATATAGTACTGCCGCGATTAGTTGGCGTAATTGTTTGTCATTGTAGAAAATAAATCAACAATATTATAAAATCTTTGTCCATTTTTGTATCTCTAGTATAAATGAGGCGGTCCTTGGACTATCCCCATTTAAGATAGCATAAGGCCAAACTGTAAGTTGCTGGTGTGAATGCTCTCCACATAAAGCTTTGAGATGGCCAACAAGAGCAATTGTATTTACTGTGCATATGTATTCAACCCTCATCTGAGATTGAGCATTGTGTCAGTGCCTTCAGCAGTTTTAGAGCAGACTGCTTATTTTTTTCACTTTTTAAACCTAATTTTCAAAAAGGCCTACTTGATCATTCAAAGTGGTTGGGTGGTTAGTAACACTTTCTTCTGCGCTCTGACAAACTCATCAGATATTCATTTTTGTTTCCCCCAGACTTTAAGAATTTAAGGTTTGACGTGGGGCTTTCATTGTTCATTAGTTCGTTTGATAAAGGCAGTTTTCAAGGCCTCTGGGAAAACGCCTGACAGAAGGGAAGCGTTGACTATTTACAGAAGATCATATTCCAATTAAAACATTTCTGGAAAAGCCTTTAGGGAGCATAGAGGCAGTGAGAGGAGGATTTCAAATGCTGCAGTTTTGTCAAAATGATTTTATAGTTGATAAAATGATGTGCTAACTTAATTGATTTTAAGTGATCACTATACATACCCTATGGAACTGACCGTTTCTCTAATTTTCAGAATTGTGTCTGTGGAGAAGGAGGCAAATGTATGGCATGACCTAATGGAGACAAGTTACTGACCCAGGGGGTTTGTCAGCCAGTCAACAGCCATAAATAAAGCATGTGCACTGTTGTTGTTTTGTGGAAAAGAAGAAGGCTTTTTCTCTGTTCAACATTATAAATACAAAGTTTATTTTTTTGAGGACGTCATAATGGAGCAAGGGATTTGTTGGTCGCCACCTCTGTTCATCTTTTTAACACTCTGTTTTTTTCAGTTTACAAGCTAATATGGTCCTATTTTGCACCCAGATAGTCATCTAAAAAAACACAGTAATGATCAGAAAGAGCACAATCAGGCATAACGACTGTAGAAATATTAAACGTTAATTATTAATGTTAAATGTTTGAGATGATTAAGTCCTGGGTTTGCCTCTTTTTTGAGCGGGTTGTCTCCATCACTTGTTAAGTTGGTCCATAGTTATCCAGAATACAACACAGTTCTTTACTTCTACCGTCCTGGGGCTTGTCAACATTGTTAAAATCACCAACCGTAACGACTCGGTCAAGTCAATGAAGATGGTAGGCAGCAGTTCTGCGGACTCACATTGGACTATGGATGTTTTGAAATACAGCTCTGCAAGATGAAGTTAATTGAAGAGCAACATATTCTAAAAGAGTACATTTTCTATAAGACATTCACAAAAAAGCAACTTCATCTCCTTTTTCTATGTACTCAGTACGCATGTATGATTCAATAAGATACGTTTCACTGTTCTGTTTGTCTAACTGAGGTTCAAGGTCCTGCAGCAGTGGTGCAAATCTGATTCAAGTTGTACACTTGGTTGTTGGTTGTTTGTCTCCCTATCACAGCTGTTCACGGCTGCATTCTACTAAGTACAGGGGTCGATCAGGTGTTCTGCCTGGATGCTATAGTGAAGGCCAGCGGTGAAAATCTCAGGGTGCTGGGCTCTGGCATCATTCTTCCTCCCATGGCCAGAAATGCTTCACTTTTAGGCTGTGCGTTCCAGAGAGGACTCCTGCTTGCCTAGTTGTTGCCTGACAGGCATGCCTCCTGTTTCTTGTTGGTGCTAATTCGATTTTAGTGTAAATTCCATGGTAAATTATGGAATGACTAGGTTATAGAATGTTTTTCTTACAAGAAAATAATTTCCATAATTAGACGTGATGCATTGCATCAACAAAACATCATTGAGATGATACAATGTGGTTCTTCATAAATTGTGGATCGGTTTGTAATGTCTCTGGGTGAGCTGCTCAGAACCGACCCATACTCTCTCTCTTGCGGTTGCTAAATTAACAACTTGGTGAGCGATTGATGTTATGGTTTAATCGCAGTTGTATTATTTTTTATCGTCACACAACAGACATCCGTCTGTTAGAGGCCACCATGATTCAGGGCAAATGGCTAGTGCTGTTGGTAGACCGCACTTGCATTTTAATAAAAAAGAAATAAAGTGTTTAAAACATATGGTCATAGGCTACTTTGTTTTTGTGAAATAAAGTCCCTGTAAATTCTAATTATCCAGGAGCCACTGAGAATGTAAGCCGATAGTAGGCCGCATAGAGTCTGCCCGGGAAGCAACACAAGTGTATGTTTGTAACCAGAACAATTTGTTATGAAGACTCCAATTATATGAGAGCTATGGGTTAAATGAGAATGTGTAATGTGAGAGTGGTCGTGACTCTGCAGTTACCTGGTGTGGTACGAAGTCTTTCAGCTCATTGTTTTGGTTCACAGCCTGCAGCCTGTTTTTGTGTCAGTCCCACTGCTCAATAGGAGCAATAACAATAGTTTGCTACTTGTGTTGGTGCCTGGTGTTAGTTTCAGCCTCACAATGAGTAAATACATGTGTGTATTACTGTAATTGAGATCTACTGTACTTCTATGTAAGTTTAGATACTGTGTTCAAGCTAGAAACAAAATACACACACACACACACACACACACACACACACACACACACACACACACACACACACTAATACATTAATGACAGGAGACAAAGATCAGAGAGCAGGATTTCAACTTTAGGTCAGTAACCATAGCAACAGAACAGAATGCACTGGAGACCTGTCACCATAGGAACCAATAGCAAGAGATGGAGAGAGAGAGAGAGAGAGAGAGACCGGAAGAAAGATACAGAAGGAGAGAGAGAGAGAGAGAGAGACCGGAAGAAAGATACAGAAGGAGAGAGAGAGATGTAAACAGAAGACGGCGACAGAGATACAGTAAGGACATGGAAATACAAAAAGTGAGCCAGAAAGAAAGAGCGAGACATAATCAAAGTCACGCAAACAGAAAAGAAGGAGGAGGGAGATGAGACCGCTCAGAGAGGTATGACTGTATCCACGATGCCCCCATTCAACATGTGCAAACCACCATGTTGCAGTGACGATGATGAGTGTTTACGGTAATGAGTCCCGGGACCCACGGCTGCTCATTTGATTGGTTCCCAGGGAATTTTACAAATTATGGCGTTAAATAAGTTTTTTAGTTTTCATACTTCTTTCTCTCTCTTTCTCTCTCTCTCTCATTATATATATACAGGACTGTCTCAGAAAATTAGAATATTGTGATAAAGTTCTTTATTTTCTGTAATGCAATTAAAAAAACAAAAATGTCATGCATTCTGGATTCATTACAAATCAACTGAAATATTGCAAGCCTTTTATTCTTTTAATATTGCTGATTATGGTTTACAGCTTAAGAAAACTCTAAAATCCTATCTCATAAAATTTTAATATTTCCTCAGACCAAGTAAAAAAAAGATTTATAACAGCTGAGTGTTTGTCAAGGCTCAGGAAACCCTTGCAGGTGTTTCGAGTTAATTAGACAATTCAAGTGATTTGTTTAATACCCTACTAGTATACTTTTTCATGATATTCTAATATTTAGAGATAGGATATTTGAGTTTTCTTAAGCTGTAAGCCATAATCAGCAATATTAAAAGAATAAAAGGCTTGCAATATTTCAGTTGATTTGTAATGAATCCAGAATGCATGACATTTTTGTTTCTTTAATTGCATTACAGAAAATAAAGAACTTCATCACAATATTCTAATTTTCTGAGACAGTCCTGTATATATATATATATATATAGGGTTAGGGTTAGGGTTATATATATATATATATATATATATATATATATATATATATATATATATATATATAAATGATCTTTCTTTTTCTTGTTTTATATAGTTTGTCACTGTTTTATGTTTTATTGTCTGAAACTTTGTGTTATGTGCTTCTGCTGCTTTCTTGGCCAGGATACTCTTGTAAAGGATATTTTTAATCTCAATGAGGCATTTCCTGGTTAAATAAATAAAATAAAAATGTATTTATATATATGTATATACATTAATATATGTATTTATATATATTTATACTGTGTATATATATATACACATATATGTGTATATATATATATATAATTATATTTATATATATATATATATATGCAATTCTAATTATCATCCTTTTTGATAAACATTGGTCTTGTTGCAGCAAGGGCATTTAGTCTCTCACACGATGATTGAGACTGTGAACATGGGTCTGTGCAAGATAGATGCCCAGATGGTCGGAGAATGGTGCCGCAGAACTCGTACTTAGCAACATCACTGATGTTCGGGACGTATGAAGTGGTCACATCAAGTATGTGCTAAGTGCAGCTCGCACGTCAGCAGAATATACAGCATGCAGGGCTCGAAATGATAAACGTGTTACTTTATTCCTCAATACAATATCTGCATCCTGTGGATATAATGCAAAATATGTTTCTCCATTTCTCAAGGTCAGTGTGATTTTTATCATTATTCACAGAACATTCCTGCTTGACCAGGGTTTTTTAAACAGTGACCTTTGAATCTCAACATTGAGGTAGCTGCTGGAGTAAAGCCACAGTAAAAAACGATGTTGGGAGTCCAGCTGTTCCTGTTGGTTTGGCTAGAGAGACATCGACTGTGAGCTTTCACTCCAAAGTTAAAAGGACCCGCTGCGTCTAGCTTTGCTTGTCACTTCTGTACTTCTTATGGTACAATATTTATTCCATCAATAAAATAAGTTCTTCAACAACTTTCACGCATGAATGAAACTACTTCCTAATAGATGAAAGAAAAGAATGGAGCAGCACTTCTGCACAGCTTTTAGCATGACGCTTACTGGCAGCTGTTCATAGTCATTTGCAGCCTGATTTAAAATGCATCGTGCATTGTTGCCTGTTGCCTGATGCTCATAATGTACAGTTGGGTACTTGTGCTTTAGCCGCCCTGCCACCCCTCTGAAAAACAAGAAACACATGGCAGCTGCATCCACTTGTGGGCACAACATCCTAATGTGATTTGCATGAGCATTTTTGTCTGAGCTCTCTGAGAAAATTCTAGAAAATTCATGGAAGTTTTCTCCAACACTGTGAGCATCATGATCTTATGATCATTCAGTGTCAACTAAACCTAGTTCTCTACTGCTACTGTGTGGCAATCTGGATAAATTAGTGCACCACAGGCTATATTAGAATCTCAAGATAGTCTTTGGTCCACTTTTATTATATTCATTATGGAGATTTTATGAGCCATAATGGAAGCATATAAATGGTCTTATCGTAGTAAAGAGACAGCAAGACATACAGATGAGAGGAAGAGTCAGAGACTCACAGGAAGAGACGGAGAGAGACAACAAGCTGTAGAAAGACTGAGAAAGGGCAAACGGAGACATAGAGAGACAAAGAAAAAATGTGTGTGTGTACCACCGTCTTGAGATTTGTGCTAGCTAAGTTCATATTCCAATCACACACACCGCCTAATGAGCTAAAGGGCCTGACAAGCAGATAGACACACACTGAGTGAGGGACAAGGAGAGGCAGGCGGATGGATGGAAAGTCACTACGCTAGTCAGCTAGCCATTCATCCATTCAGACGGTCAGCGAGTCAACCTATTAGCCCCTCGTTCCACAGTGAGGTCTGTGTGACTGCCGCAGATAAGAGATGAATCGTATTCCTATCGCTTTTTGTGAAAAAAATACTCTTTTCTTCTCTTGACCCTCTCATAATTTCTTGTCTCTCACTCCTTTCATCTCTATCTCCCAAAGCACAAGCAGGTACTTGCACCAGCTGAACATATCTGTGTTGACGAAACTCACAAAGAAACATAAAGCTCAGATTATGATCCTTAAAGTACTCTGTTGTCAAGATTACAATTAAGGAGTGTTTGATAAGTGGTCATTTTTACAGAATTGTCAAATTTATGAGTCGTCGACAGTGTCCTGTGACTAGCTGAGTAAGACATCCAGCAACAGCTTCATGGTTCGCGCCTCCTGTGGTGCCATGTTCTGGCTCTGTATGTGTTACAGAAATCCAGATCACGAAAATAGATCGGAAATATTGAAATGAAATCACCGAAATGCAACAATCTAAAGATAAAGCTCGCTTGCTTTGGTTAATGCAGACAATTGCAGATTGCTTTGGCATTAAACAAACTGGTATCATCATTGTTATCATTATCATTATTCTATAATTATCCCTCCAATTATAATCAAAGCTTTTCCCACAAGGATACGCTGTTCTCTTTGTCTTTATTTCACACACTCTCTCTCTTCCCTCTTTCTGTGGTCTGGTCTGTTTGCGGCTGTAGTCTGTTTGTGTTTGGAATATGCTCGTCTTTTTTTTTTAGATCGCTCCCTTTCCATCATTAAATCATCTCCAAGGTTTAATCCATTTCCAGAGTGCATCAGTGTTTCCACAGCAGGTCAGCAATTTAATGGGCCTGTGCATGTTGGTAATATCCGTCACTCACTCCGTGAAATGCTGAATTGACTATGGTAATCTCGGTAACGCATTAAACAACAGTGCAGGAAAAAAACAGGTCAAATCATTTTCCAGTGGCCCTTGTTTAAAGTTTCCAAACGAGATGCACGGTGCTTATAATCTCGCTGTGATGCACAAATCCTCAACTGTCCACTGATACAATATACACATTATCCACAGACATAAGTATGTATACAGTTGGGGTTTTAATCTATAGCAGGAACATCCAGACAAGATCAGGGATATACGTTCACTTCAGATGTTACAACTGCTGAGGTCATCAGTTGGTAATTAGGCCGATTAATCTTCAGAAGTCCCATGGTGCTGCCGTCCGCAGAGAGCTCTGAGATTTACGCATTTATTCAGACACTGACCATTTATACTGTTTGGATACATCGTGCTGCTTTGAAAAATACCGTGATTGTCAGACCTCTTAAAACGGATGAAATCTGCTAATTAGCATTCGGTTTGCCGTCTTGATGTCTTTGTAATTGTTACGTGACAGCTCGAGTCCTTTTGATCACTTCTTTTGAGCTTTCTTCTTCTTTCTTTTTTAAAAGAAGGGCATTTATCCATTTTTTTATATTGTGAAACTGAGATTGCAAATATATCAATGATACACAAAACGGGTTCAAAGAGAATAATAGCAAGCCATAAATACACTTTAAAATACATATACATAAAGGGACAATAACAGCATCTTCTTCTTGGTGCAGAAAACACAGTTTGAATGTGTATAGACAATATAAACCTGGTGAAACCTATCTTTCACTTTAACCCTCCTGTTACCTTTAGGGTCAATTTGACCCCATTCAATGTTTAACGTCGGTGTTCTTTGGGGTCAATTTGACCCTGGGCTGTTTTTCACTGTGTCAAACATATAAGAAATATCAACTTTTTTATATATTTAAAGGGCTATTTAGGTAGTCAACAAACAAACATAAAGTACCTCACACTTAAACTTGGGAAACAATATTAATTCTAATAATTTTCTGGAGGTTTTAATTGCTGGCGTCAAATTGACCCCAAGGGTAAAATATGTTAGTAAATGTAAAGGTAACAGGAGGGTTAAACTGATCTTCTTCAGATCATTGCCGAGATGGTTGTTAAATCTGAGCCAAAATTGCCATACAAGTAGTCCAGTCACAATTTTATGAACATCTGCTTTTTGTCACATAACAGCTATACTAACTATTCACAAGTGGGTTTGTGGTCTTTAATGTGATGTTTCCATCATCTTCTGTCCTTCATGTGTGTGTATTTATGTGTGTGCATGTGTGTACTCGCCCTTGTGTATTGACAGACCCAACTGTTGTTAAATTTACTGGGCATCTGGACCAGCGTTCATCATTGCTGATGGTTCTGTTCAGGGGAGTGGGGGGCGGGAGGGGAGAGGAGAGAAGAGAGAGAGAGGAGAGAGAGACATCCACATCAATCACCTTGTCAACGAGCATCCACCACTTCACGACTGGGGGACAGATGTTTGGCTGAGTGTGTGTGTGTGCATGGCTGCATTTAGCTGTTAGACAGATGTGTGTTCAACTGTAATTCTGCCGCCGCACACATGGAATAGATTTGAGTTTTGTTCCCGTAATATAACTTTATAAGACGTTTGGTGACCAGCCTGTTGAAGCGCGTGTCGTTAGCAGCGTTGTAGTTTGAACAAGCAGGTTAATGTAGCTCAACAGCAGCTAGGTGAAGCAGCAGTATACGCTTATTATATGAAAGCGACTCGAGGTGTTTCATGTCGGAGGGCCAGCAATAACAACCGACGGCTGTTTACTTATTAACTTGTGTGACAAACACCAGCAATAGTAGGAGAGCGGTCAAAATTGGCCAAATATGACATTCTAATTATCGTTCTTTAAAAAAACAGAGATTTAAACTATTCAGATATCTATTCCTGCACATTGATGAAGTCTCCTAGCTCTCTGTTCACTCACCGGTTTCTTTTCAGGTAGATTCCCTTCACTCGATCTCATGGACGGAGAAATAAAATAAATTAATCAACACATCGACCGACCAACACTGTTGATTTCTTCTTGTGGAGCCGACAGGAAAACTATGTAGGTTCAGTAAGTGTCTGCTGTCAGTCAGCCTGGTGAAGGCCGCTGACCACTCAGCTCCCTGAGCTGCTGCTGACTGACAGGCAGAGACATTTACTGAAGAAGCTCAATGGGGATTGGATGAGCAGAGCTCAAATCTTGATTTACAGTCAAACTTAAACACATTTTTTTCAAATAATGAAGTGACGTTGTTTGAAGTTGTTTGTCGTCTCTCGTTAGGTGCACTGAGCTCGTGCAAGGCAGGCAGACAGACATAGTAATGTTTCATTCACAATAAAATATCAATTTATATATTCAAATATCTTTTTGTTACTATGTGTAGGTACTGAAACCGAAACAATCTTTATTTTGAGAAATACAAACATGCTTTCTTAAAACAGAAGAAGCCAATGTTATCAAATGTTACTTGTTGTTGAATCACAAGCAGCCATAGAAGAATTTTCCAAAATTAATTTATGAATGACAAATTATTATTACAAATATTTAGAATTTTGAATCAGACAAGATGGACTGATGCTAGCTTTTTGAATTTCACAGTTTTTGATAAATACTCTATGGTCATATTTTGGTTGGTTTTGAAAAAACCTTCAAATTAATTTACATCAGCAATTATTTACAATCCTGAAACGCACCTAAAAGGCATTTTCCAACATCTCTACTGTTATGTATCAGTAATGCCGATAATCAATAGGAAACAATATCTTCAAAGCAACATGAAAACAGTCATAAACAACTGCCTCTGCCATATTTACAGATTAAATCATCTTGACAGCTGTCAGTATTTTTAAGTTATGGTTTGACCTACTTTTTGCTCTGTTTTCCATCTTAAAGCCCATTAATGATGAAAGGCTCTTTGAATCAGCAACGCAATCATACTCCCATACCCCGAGTTTATTTCATTCAGCTGATTATTTTTCTCTTCTCCCATTTTTCATTTGCACTCTTTCAGTTCCTACAGATTAATTGCAAAGTCTGTTTTCAGATGTTTGGAAAGCAAAGTGAGGTTTATGTAACATTTCAACATGAAAATGACAAATTGTGTTTTTGAAGAAGTAACGGTTTAAATGTTTAAAGAAGCAAAACACATTTCAATTGCAAATCCGCCATACACAGAATGGGTTCGCAAACATTGAAAAAAACCTTCATGGCATTTAAAATAATTTGCCTTGGTATTTACCAGCGAGGAGCACAAACACACTTGTTGGAAAAGGCACTGTAAATACATGAAGCTCGATTTCATACACTTTCCCGTGTCACTTCCTCTGCCTCTCTCCTCCCCCACAATGTGTTTATCCTCCTCTGCCTCTCTTTCTTCCCCCACCTTTCTTCCCCCTCTCTCTGTAAGTTAGACTAGTGAACATGAGTCAATTGGAGAGCTTGTATGATGTTTTACAGTGAATATTGGCTCAGCAATTAAGTCAGTCTAGTCCAGTGGTTCATAAATGGGGGTGCATGTACTCCTGGGGGTAAGTGGAGGCACTCCAGGGAGTATCGGAGATTTCTTTTAATTATATAAAAAATGTGCATCCATTCAAAAATCCTTTAAAAAGTAAGTAAATTCAGAAACTGATTTTTATATATTCTATAATTAATCAGACACTGATGGCACAGCGCTGTGTATTACATCTGTTTTTCAATGAAAAATGCCTTTTTACATCAATATTGTACATCACTGAAAAAAGGTTGAGAACCACTGGTCTGGTCAATGCTCCAAGCAAATGGAAGGTATTGATGAATAACATCTCCAACCCCTTCTCCGACCCCAAATGCTTTGGCTGAAGAGGCATGCACCCGATAAGACATGTACAGTATATACTTTCTTAATGTACCTCTCCCCCCTACACACACACAGACGTCTTCATCTTGCCTGTTCCTGTGAACCATCAAACTAGCCTTCAGCTTTACAGCATGCACCAGTCTTGGTCTCCCTGCCTCTATACAGTGAATTGGCAAAGCCCACAAGCTAATCCAGTGTGTGTGGAGTGTTCACAGAGACAGAATTAGATGGATAACATTGGATTGTCCCCCCCCCCCCCCCTCCACTCACACACACACACTCTCCACCTTACCTCAACAACTCCTATCAGCTTCCAAGTCTATGTTTCTGTGTGTCCTCCATGTGTGTTGCTTAGGTATGTGCACATCAAGATTGTGTGTGTGTGTGTGTGTGTGTGTGTGTGTGTGTGTGTGTGTGTGGAAGAGTGAGACAAGATCCCCTATAGTGGAGAACTTTAAAAGTCCTGTTTTTATGCAGAAAACCACATGAGGCCTCACTCACTGTGACTCCCGATGTTAGGCGTATCCAGATTATTCAGCATTCCTAAAGCCATTTCTCCTGAGTGTATGAGCTACTGCAGTAGCTACACCTTCATACACCTTTTGCCACTAAGATAAGTTCGGCAAAAGCAAAAAGAAAAGAAAAGTGTCTTGAACTACTTTTTTTGACGATCGGAGTTCAAGGGTGGTCAACTTCCAATATTACAGTTGCAGCCCCGGGGAACCACTGTCACAACTGGCACTAAGGCGCTTTCCGACCACTCAATATCAATAATTGCAAACTTGTGAAATAAGGAAACAGAAGAAACAAGGATCCCCAAGGTAAGTGAAGTAATATATCCTGGATCAACGTCTCCTTTCTGTCACAGCGTTTTAGCGACAATTATTAAACGCCACTGGAAAATTAAATTTTTTCAGTTTGAATACATTTCCCCAGAGCCGAATTTATAGCCTGACTGTTTCTAAACACCTATAGAACTATGTGCACTTGCACATTAAAATGCCCGTTCAAACCATCCATCATGTGTGGTGCACTACATCACTTAAGCCCAATCACTGAAACTCACTTCGTGGGGATGCTAGAGAGGCGTTATTATGAGTTAGCGTGAGTGTGTGTTTGCGTGTGTGTCTTTAATGTTAGGCTATAAATACATTTTTGAATTTCATACACCCCATCACCATTCAAAATAATTGGCTTTATTATAGCCAGAGGGCAGCTTACATGTGCAGCTCACAGAAGAGTGAAGTAGAAGTGAATTCAGCGCGTCAGTAACTGGAAGGCGAGAGAAAACCGTTTGGGAAGAAGAGACCAGGAGGGTAACAGAAGCACAAGTTAGTTTTTTTACACAAATCAGGTTAATTTAACAGTATTCCATTTGAGTCTCATAGGATTTTGTCATTTATTGTTTTAAACAGGGAATAGACATTTTTCAAAGGTTTGAAGAACAACTTAAATTTAGGGTGAAAACTAATAACATACAGTATATATTGTTTAAATCCTGCTTTGCGTGTTGATGCGGGAACGAGCATCTGATTGGGTGCATATTCTGTCGACGGGTAGAACATCTTCAAAGGCCAGGTTCAGTGAGTTCAATAATAACATTCATATTTTTGGGTCACATGCAGGACTTATGGTCAGCCACTCATTACAGAAACATATATGCCCCATAATAAGGACAGACCATCTGGACAACACAGTGTCAGGCTGCTGTACTGAATTGCCCTTTGGACTGGTGCCCTGTTCGTTCTCTCTCTCTCTCTCTCTCTCTCTCTCTCTCTCTCTCTCTCCTCCTCCTCATATGTCTTGCCAGGTTTGTTGTCTGAGCATATTTTGCTTTGCCCCTAAAAATCACTTCTGTTGGACATAGAAAGTTGGAGTGATCTGAATGTGTTCATCTGCTTGTTTACTGTAAGATTTCAGGCTTTTTACATTTATAACGTTATTCATACGCAAACATTATACAAACTTTCCCTTCGGTATCCTTATGTTTTACCCTTTTTTCAGAGCATTATAAATCACATGGCCCAGTTAACAGGGATGAAACGGAGACTCGCTGTCGTGTGGCTAGACTTTGATGATGAACATCTTGTGTCACTTATGGTCGTCACAGAGCGGAGCTTATCCTTCAGTTGAGTAAAAACTAGGGCTGTCAATCGATTAAAAAAAATTAACTAATTAATCGCACATTGTGAAATTGCGATTAATTACAAACTTTTAATCGCGATTAATCGCGATTAATCGCAATTGAAAGTTTGTTCCTTCTTTTTAAAGACAAAACTGCACACAGAGCTGTGTTTTCAAAGAGGCTCCTACCTATAAAGTGCCAGCGAGGTATTTAATATCGTGGATGACAAATTGTTTCTTCAGTGAAACATCAGATTTGTAAAAAAAAAGAAGTATATTGAGACCCCATTGGTCCTGTCATCTTTAACACTGAACAGCAGAACCAGTGGCCTTGGTGACTGACTGACATTCACATATGTCACGTTAAGCCTCTGGAGGCTGAGGGCATTTTCTCCATTTTGCAAAAAAAAGTAAATTCACCTTTTAAAGACTTTTGCATATGACACATACCCACGTGTTCTAAATCAAACATTCCAGAACAATCTCAGCTCTATATATTGAGGCACATTGTCCTCGCGCCGTGTTCTCTGCTCTCTGACTGACAGGCTGCTCATGAGCCTCACATGTGTGGTGGGAGGTCCTTGTGATTTACAGTGTCAAACCGTACTGCCGCGGTTTGACACTCAGAGGAGTGTAACAACTTCAACGAACACCGGAAGCAAGTTGAAGTGTCCTTGAGCAAGGCACTGAACCCCCAGTTGCTTCCCGGGCGCATCACTGCAGCCCACTGCTCCTTAATAACTAAGGATGGGTTAAATGCAGAGAACTAATTGCCCCTTGTGGATTAATAAAGTATATATTTTTTTTAAATCGTTAAAAAAAAATCTAAAAAAAAATTGCGTTAAAATATTTTAGTGTGTTAAGGCGGCCAAATTAATCGCATAGATTAACGCGTTAACGCTGACAGCCCTAGTAAAAACACATCTTTTCCGACTATATCTGGATTAAAACACAGATTAGCACTTCAGTGGCACTTAAATGGCTCTTATTATGGTACTTTTGTAGTTCGACTATGTTAAGGAAATGGTACTTTCTGTATTCTTGTTGTTCTGAGTTTGTACTCATGGTTGATGCACTTATTGTAAGTCGCTTTGGATAAAAGCGTCTGCTAAATGACATGTAATGTAATGAGTCACAGAAGTTTGGGATAAATTGAGGTCCTGACATCACCTCCAAGGTGTAGCTTCTGTTCCACTTGCTTCTTTAACACAATATAATCTCTCACTCAGTAATTTGTGAGCATACAAAAAACTAGGGACCCGTATAAATATAACAAGTTGTGCAACGGTGCATGTACTCACCAGATAATACAGGTTCTCATTGGTTCTCTGCTGGACTTAAAACTTCAAATTGTCTGAGAGCAACTACAATATTTAACTGGAGCAGATCATTTATTTTTGTCATGCTGAAATTTGTATAGTTGACTTGCTATTCACCCGTGAAATAGAAACCATTTCTGTCATTGTGCGATATATCCCACTGGCGACAAAGCGTCTTCGTGCATTCAACTAGAGAACTATTTGTCAGGTCATACTTATAACAACATATCCACTGGTGAACATGTGATCCGAATAACTTTTGGGATTCATAAAAAAAACACTAGCAACAAAAGGTTCCAGGAGTCAATAAGGAATTGTAATGGGTCACACTTTTGACAGCCTGCATAGTAAATCTGCTTATCGAGGCTGGCGAGAACAGTCGAGGACATCCATGATTTAACGTGTCCTCAGCACCCCCCACACTCCCCCCCCACACACACACTCCCCCCCCCCACACACACCCCATCACAGGCAGATGTAGCGCACACCCTGTCACCGTAGCTGTGACCTTAAACTAAAACAAGCTCCGATCTCACAGGCCCGTGCAGTTTCAACAGTCTTAGTGGGGCTGAAACAATTCTCTTCAATCTGTATTATTGAATAGACCTTGTGGTCCAAACTGTTCAGAATTCATAATCGGCTGACAACATCAAAAACAAGCGAGCGCTGTCAACAAGCTGTCAAACTAAATAAAACAAACCGTGGTGTGGAAACTCCTCCTTCCTTTTTATTCTCCTCCCTTCACGCTGCTATTGGTAGTGATGCCTCCTCTGTGCTGCTGCATGTTCACACACAAACACACGCGCACACACACACACACACACACACACACACACACACACACACACACACACACACACACACACACACACACACACACACACACACACGTGTATGACAATTATTACAGGCATGTACATTTTAGTCCTTTTTTTGCTTTAGCCACTATAATAGAAGGAAGCAGTAGTCGATTTGGCGAACACACGGGATGGTGGGGGCTAACAATGTATTTATAACCACAAAAGCAAGATATGTAGGTTGAGATGTTGATTCACTCAGATATCAGATCGTAAGATCAGGTTTTAACATTTTGAGACCGTCGGCTCAAACAGAAACCAACTGGCTGTTTTACGAATTGGCAGGTTGGATGACTAACTGACCAGATAACAGATTTAGTGCTGCATGGTTGACTGATTGGCTGGCTGGTTGATGGAATAGTTTACTGGATGACTGACTGGCTGAGTGGCTGAGCGTAGCCTCACAACTCAAAGCCAATAGAGCAGCAGCTGCAGCAGCAGCATCCCAGGGTTAGATTATCAACACACACACACACACACAAACGCACACAGATGCACTCGCGTGTGTCGTTAAAGTTGGACGAGAGAACTCTAAGCTTCCGTGAGTCGAGAATAAGAGATTAAAGGAGTTTGGATCTATTTTCAGTGATATAAATGGCTTTTAATTTGAAATTGCACTGCCAAATATATAACCTTTTGGCATGAATATCACTATTTATGCTCTGTAATGGATTAAAACATGTGGGATTAATCCGGATTGAACGTTTAACACATTTGTTAAACTATGAAAATGTTTCTAAAGGATTGTATCTTTTATAACTGAGTAATTACATACAACTATTTTGTATCCTGTATATTCTGTCTCTCTGCAGTACAGTAAGGATTTGTTGTCACATGCTGCTATTTGACAATGTATTCTTTATTTTGTTGTCTCATTAATAACCGATGATTAGAACTGCTTTGATGTACATTATTTTGAACTTAAATAAATATGTTGTATGGGCTGCAAGAATCTACAATATATGTGTTGATTAACTATTCAATTGTGTAAAAATAATGCACTAAATGGCAAAACCCTTGCAGTTGTGGCCCAAGAGAGCGTCTGCTTTCTTTATCTTTACTTTTTGGGATTTGGCCTATTTTCTTCTTTGAGGAACTATCTTACCAAAACAAAAATAAACTGAGTACAGCACCCACAACAATAAGTCCACAATCATATTTCCGCTGAGCTGCTAAAAACAGTTGCAGGTTGTACTGAAATACCGACGAAGCAAACAAAAACACAGCTTTTCCATAGTTCAGGTATTCAGCCAGCTTTGAGGAACATCTAGTAACTCTTTAACATGTTCCTCTACAATATAAAGTTTAGTATGACAGGATATGGGATTTCCCAGATTGTTTGATGACACTATTTGTGCTCGAGCATTATAGATCACACAATGGAATCGTAATGATTTGGTCTTAAAGAACATTGACTGAAGTCTTTTTAGAAGAGTAGATGTGAAGATAAACAGTTGACAATAAGGAAACACTGAGAAAGTCAAATGTCTTTATTATAGTTTAGAGTGAGAATCACCAACGAATTCCCAAGGCAACTTCATTTCAGCACATGGCCCACAGTACAGCAATTTTACAATTATTACTCCATTGCAATATGAATGCATGAGATATATACTCTCTTTCATTTCACCACAGTAAAAAAAAGTTATATATTTCCCTCAGGAAAATGTAATATTGGAATCAATTATACATGGAGGTTGAATCATTCTGGATCAATTACGAGACACAAATCAAGACTTCTGGAACTTTAAATGGACCATTCCGTTCCATTTTCATGAGTGCAGAGAATTTAAATCTCAAGATGTAGGATTTTTTTGCCAGATGACAGATTATCCCATGAAATAACTTCTGAAATGTTGTCTATAATAATTAGCTATTAAGTTCTGAGTTTCTGACATTATTTGACCTACCTTTCAACTTCTCAGTCTGCTTTATGTGATATTTTCTCACGCAGGATTACAGATATTTTAGATACATGTTTTGTTGTTGTCTCTTGATTAACTACATAACATAATGTTCAGTCATATTAACGAGTACATTTATACTTTTTTAACAAAAATAGAAAATTGGACTATACTTTTTGTTACGATCTCAGACACTTAGGAAGTAGGACCCAATTGCACGACCCGGGAGACAGAGATAAAGTATTTGTAAGTACTTTATTTTTCAGTTTCTGCAGTGAGCAAAATGAAAGCGCTCACGTAGTGAGGGATCAAAAACTTTTCAGGAGCACAAAATAACCCGACCTGATCATGGCAAAAAACAAGACGAACTGACAAGGAACACTGGGAGACAGGGGAATTTAAGCACATGGTAACAAGACACAGGTGGGACCAATCAGGGGCGGGGCTGACACTGATGAGTATAGGAGACAGGTGTGATGACAGGTGAAAACAATCAGGAAGCCTGGAATGAGAGAAAGCGAACATAAATGACCTGAACCTCTCTAGCATATCTGTCGGTGCACAACAGTACCCCCCCCTCTAGGGCCAACTCCTGATGGCCCAGGCTGATTGTAAAAGTCGTGGATAAGAGTCTTGTCCACGATAAATGAAGCAGCTACCCAGCTTCTATCCTCAGGACCGTAACCCTTCCAGTCTACCAGGAATTGCTTGCCCCTCCCCCTATTACGGACCTCCAGTAGCTTACGGACCTTGTAAACGTCACCCCCTTCAAAGAACTGGGGCGGTGGAGGGGGCTTGGAGGCGGGAACAAGTGTGCTCTCACACACCGGCTTGATTTTACTAACGTGAAACGTTGGGTGCACTCTCAAGGTCCTGGGGAGTTGCAAGCGTACCGACGCTGGGTTGATGACTCTGGACACTGGAAACGGACCCACAAATCTCGGAGCCAGTTTCTTTGAGGCGACATGGAGTGGTAAGTCCTTGGTAGAAAGCCAAACCTTTTGGCCTGGACTGTAGGAGGGGGCGACCCTGCGATGAACGTCCGCAACAGCCTTCATCCGAGCTGAACTTCGGAGAAGAGACTGGCGAGCACCAGCCCAAACTCTGCGACAACGTCTGATCATGGCATGTGCCGATGGAACCCTCACCTCTTCTTCGTTGTTAGGGAAAAGTGGAGGCTGGAAACCATTGACACAATGGAATGGAGAGAGACCTGTGGCCGCCGTAGGAAGGGTATTGTGGGCAACCTCGACCCATGTGAGGTGGTCACTCCAGGTGGTCTGGTTCCGGGAGACGAGACAACGTAGCGTCGTCTCTAGTTCTTGGTTCAGACGCTCCGACTGTCCATTTGACTGAGGGTGATATCCTGATGACAGGCTGACGGTGGCACCTATGAGTCGACAAAACTCTTTCCAGAAAGCGGAAATGAATTGTGGACCCTGTCGGAAACAATGTCATTAGGGAATCCATGGATCCTGAATATGTGATTCATCATGACCTCTGCGGTGACTTTGGCAGAGGAAGCTTGGTCAATGGGATGAAGTGAGCCATCTTTGAAAATCGATCAACCACTGTTAGAACCGTAGTCTTGCCTCTGGATGAAGGAAATCCTGTCACAAAATCCATCGAAATGTGTGACCAAGGCGTTGGGGAATCGGCAGCGGCTGGAGCAAGCCCATCTTAACTTGAGATGAGGTCTTATTACACGCACACACCGGACAAGCCGCTACATACTCTGCCACATCTTTCTTCATGGATGGCCACCAGAAACGTTGTTGAATCCTGAACATTGTTCTTGCTACTCCCGGATGGCACGAAAGCACAGATGAGTGAGCCCAGTGGATGACCTTGGAGTGAAGAGCCTCAGGAACAAACAGCAGATTGTTGGGACACTCGCTAGGTGCTGGATTCATGACATTTGCCTCTTTAACGTCTGACTCCACCTGCCAGGAAAAAGCTCCGATCACACGGTTAAGTGGAAGGATGGTCTTGGGCTCTACCGCAAGTGGTTCGGGATCGTAAAGACGAGACAAAGCATCGGGTTTTTGATTCTGAGACCCGGGACGAAAAGAGAGTGTGAAGTTGAATCTACTAAAGAAAAGTGTCCACCTGGCCTGACGGGAGTTGAGACGCTTAGCCTTTCTTATATATTCTAGATTCTTGTGATCTGTCCAGACTAAAAACGGTTGCTCTGCACCCTCTAGCCAGTGTCTCCATTCCTCGAGGGCAGCTTTTACAGCTAACAGTTCCTTGTTTCCCACGTCATAATTCCGCTCTGCCGTTGTCAACTTCGCGACAGGTAAGCACATGGATGCATTTTGTTGTCTTCTGCAGAACGTTGAGACAGTACTCCTCCAATTCCCTCATTGGAAGCATCCACCTCGACCATAAACTGGCGCTGGGGATCTGGAATGGTGAGTATGGGAGCTGATGTGAATCTATCTCTGAGAAGTTCGAAAGCGAGATCCGCCTGGGGGTCCACTTGAAGGAACCTTAGGAGAAGTCAGAACATGCAGAGGGCAGCAACAGAACTGAAATTCCTAATAAACTTCCTATAGAAGTTAGCAAATCCTAGGAACTGCTGAACCTTTTTCCTGGAGTCTGGTGTGGGCCACTGGGATACTGCACTGATTTTCGCAGGATCCATTTGGATATGATTAGGTGAGACTATGTATCCTAAGAAAGACACCTTTTCTGTGTGGAACTCACACTTCTCTGCCTTGACATATAGCTGATTATCCAGTAGTTTCTGCAAAACCTGGCGGACATGGTTAACATGAGATTTAGCGTCTGGGGAGAAAATCAGTATGTCATCCAGATACACAAACACTGAAATATTCAAGAATTCCCGCAAAACCTCATTCACAAAAGCTTGAAAACAGCAGGTGCATTGCACAGTCCAAAAGGCATTACCAAGTACTCATAGTGACCATTCTGAGTGTTGAATCCAGTCTTCCACTCATCCCCTTCTCTTATTCTAACCAAGTGATATGCATTTCTTAAATCCAACTTGGTGAATATCTTGGCCGTTTGAAGCAGTTCAAAAGCAGATGACATGAGTGGCAGAGGATAGCGGTTCTTCACCGTAATGTCATTTAGTGGACTGTAGTCTATGCAAGGTCTCAGAGACCCGTCTTTCTTTCCACAAAAAAGAATCCCGCTCCGGCTGGAGACGATGACGGACGGATAATCCCTGATTTGAGTGAAGAGGAGATGTATTCATCCATTGCTGTTCTCTCAGGTCTCGAAATCGAGTAAAGTCTCCCCTTGGGAATGGGGGCTCCCGGTAAGAGATCAATGGGACAGTCAAACTCTCGGTGAGGAGGTAGCGACAAGGCTTTAGACTTGTTAAAAGCTTCCTTTAACTCATGGTAACAGGAAGGTACCTTCTGTAGATCAGGATAGTCAGGGTGATCTATAATGATCCTACTAGAGTCTGTTGGTGCATTAACAGGTTGTCTTAGTTTTCACCTGCCCATACAATCCTCTCCCCATTCCTTAACTTTCACTGAAGGCCAGTCTATGTGAGGATTGTGGATCTTCAGCCAAGGAAACCCCAAAATAATCGGGTACTGAATCGACTCAAAAATATGAAATTGCATGCTCTCGGTATGGTCCTTATTTATAGTAATCCGTATGGGCTCAGTGCAATGGGTAACTGTGAACAACAAGCGGCCGTCTAAGGCACTGGCACTAACCGGATGAGATAGCGGGACAGTTTTTATTTTTAGCTGTTTGACTAGGCCCCAGTCTATAAGGCTTTCGTCAGCCCCTGAGTCTATTAACACACTCTGGTCAATGGTCTGATTGTTAATACAAATGTCTACCTGAGTAACAGGTCGAGGAGGGAAGTCTGCGGAAACTTGCTCACCAGCGCCTCCTTTGACTGGTGAGCACGATCTTTTCCCGGGCATGAAGCGAGTTGATGACCCGGCTGGCCGCAGTAGAAACAGCAACCCTCCGTGAGACGGCGCTGCCTCTCCTCCAGAGAAAGCCTGGTTCTTCCAAGCTGCATGGGTTCACCGGAGTCATTCGGAAGTGTAGTCCTCTGATGGTCCGGTAACATGAGTTTGAAATCCTCAGCTGGCGGCGACCCTCCGAGGCGAATTCTGGAAGCTGGGAATAACATCTCGGTTGCGTCGACGCTCCTCTCTCTTTCGAAGACGGTTATCGATCCGGATGGCCACAGCGATGAGGATTCCAGATCCCGGGTGTCTCCAGTGGAGCCAGCTGGTCCTTTATCGGTTCGAAAGTCCTGTCATGAAGGCGTCACGAAGAGCGGAACATTCCATCCGCTGTCCGCTGCTGCTGTACGAAACTCGATGGCATAATCAACCACCTGACGGTTGAGCTGACGTATTTGAAACAGTCTTCTGCTGGCCTCCGTAGCAGGCGATGAGTGGTCAAAAATGCGGCTCATAGTCTCTATGAAATCGGCCAATGAGTAACATAGTTCGGTGTCTCTAGACCATTCTGCAGTAGCCCAGGCTGCAGCTCTTCCCGTTAAATGAGACACAATAAACGCCACTTTACCATGCTCAGATAAAAAGGCTGCTGGGTTGTGTTGGAAATGCAGATCACACTGTACCAGAAAGGCTCTGCAATTCGAAGAGTCTCCGGAAAATCTCTCCGGAAGAGCCAGCCGTAAAGGGGAAGAAACAGCCTGACCTGGGTAGTCAGCTGGAGTATTGACAGGCAAATTCTCAGCCGTGGATGACGTCACCGGAGGAGCAGTCTGTTGATGAGTGAAAAAATTATTCATTTGGGCAACCAGTTGTTGTATCTGTGTAGATAATTCCTCCTGAACCCCGGCCTGGCGTCCTCTCAGCTCTTGTATTTCCTGGCTGACTTTGTCCAGCTTTTCCTCGTGATGAAAAATCGTCACGCCCTGTACCGACAGAGCGGCGTGAAGCGTTCTTGGGTCGGCTGGGTCCATAATGGTCAGTTCGTTCTGTTACGATCTCAGACACTTAGGAAGTAGGACCCAATTGCACGACCCGGGAGACAGAGATAAAGTATTTGTAAGTACTTTATTTTTCAGTTTCTGCAGTGAGCAAAATGAAAGCGCTCACGTAGTGAGGGATCAAAAACTTTTCAGGAGCACAAAATAACCCGACCTGATCATGGCAAAAAACAAGACGAACTGACAAGGAACACTGGGAGACAGGGGAATTTAAGCACATGGTAACAAGACACAGGTGGGACCAATCAGGGGCGGGGCTGACACTGATGAGTATAGGAGACAGGTGTGATGACAGGTGAAAACAATCAGGAAGCCTGGAATGAGAGAAAGCGAACATAAATGACCTGAACCTCTCTAGCATATCTGTCGGTGCACAACACTTTTGATGTAGTGGTCCCCTCCGAGCTCTGGATTCACCATCTCATCTATCCCCCTTTGTCCATAAGAACTAAATGATTTTTTCCCCTTTCATTTCTATAAGTACCAATCTTTCTTTCATGGATCCATTCCACTACCTCTTTCCTTTTACCCCCTTGGCCTCACTCATCTTTCTCCCTCTCACTATCAATGATCAATACAAAAAAATGGCTTTAGAGTCTTCTACTTCTAATCACATACAGGACTGTCTCAGAAAATTAGAATATTGTGATGAAGTTCTTTATTTTCTGTATTGCAATTAAAAAAACAAAAATGTCATGCATTCTGGATTCATTACAAATCAACTGAAATATTGCAAGCCTTTTATTCTGATTTATTGCTGATTATGGTTTACAGTTTAAGAAAACTCAAATATCCTATCTCTAAATATTAGAATATCATGAAAAAGTATACTAGTAGGGTATTAAACAAATCACTTGAATTGTCTAATTAACTCGAAACACCTGCAAGGGTTTCCTGAGCCTTGACAAACACTCAGCTGTTATAAATCTTTTTTTTACTTGGTCTGAGGAAATATTAAAATTTTATGAGATAGGATTTTAGAGTTTTCTTAAACTGTAAGCCATAATCAGCAATATAAAAAAAAATAAAAGGCTTGCAATATTTCAGTTGATTTGTAATGAATCCAGAATGCATGACATTTTTGTTTTTTTAATTGCATTACAGAAAATAAAGAACTTTATCACAATATTCTAATTTTCTGAGACAGTCCTGTATATGGACATACAGTATAGATAGATAGATAGATAGATAGATAGATAGATAGATACTTTATTAATCCCCAAGGGGACATTTGTCGTCACAGTAGCAGCACCAATAAACTAAACACACAAGAATAAAATATAAAATATAAAATATAAAAAACAGGGATGAAAGATATAGATGTATACAAGTAAAATATAAAATACAATAGTATAGTGCTCTTGCTGTATTTATCTAAAATACACACAACCTATATATACTATCATGCTTGTACTGTATGTTATGCCCCATGTAAAGTGTCTTTGAGTGTCTAGAAAAGGCTTTATAAATTTGAAGTATTATTATTATCATTATGTAAATGCTCTCACTGGCAAGCACACGCATGTTCACCACTGCACACACCTACACTAAACACAGCAGTTTGTAGGAGGCCGTGTTGATGCGTCATCCTGTAACAAGCAATCTGTCATCACATATAAATTAAACACCTAATTTAGTGAATACTGAGAGACATTTTCATTTTGTGATTATTGTTGTAGCATTGCGTGTAGCTTCCAGCTGCTCGCACTCTTTGAGCTAAGCTCAGCTAAAGAGGTCTTTGCTCTCATCTCTGAAGTGGAAGAAAGAAGATCTTCTAATCAGTGTTGGTAACATGTCAAACAAATGTCCTTAGATACTATCATTTTTAATGTATGATTCAGATTTTCAAATCACCAACCTATTGTTATTCAACAAATGTGTGCAGTCACCTGCAAACTACAAACACAGGATGCTCCAGTAATTTAACGTCATACTCGATACACGGGAGCTGAATGTCTGATTGAATGGGTGTAACATTGTCGCTAAAGATCCGTGGTATGTATTTAAGGGTACAATTAGCTGATTACTGATCTTTGGATTAACCAAAAAAAGAAACCAACGAATGCATCACCAAATAAACAAACCAATCACAAATACAAGGTCTCACAACTAGTAACGCCGAACGCATTATTGCAACGCTTGCCTTCTGTTTCTAGCTCCTAACTTTTGGTTTGTGTGCCTATGAGTTTATTTGGGTGGGGCTTTACTGCTCTTTTAGTGGTCAGATGAGGTTGCTGCCACACTGTGTGTGTGTGTTGGTGTGTGTGTGCGTGTGTGTGGCAGAGAAAGAGAGAGTCTTTGGCGATGGTGACAGGATGTCATGCTCCTGAGGAGTCGGAGTCCCCTGAGGCCAAAATCACAGGACGGCTGAAGCAGACTGCCAGAGTCGACTCGATTCTTTCTTTTTGATGTTGTCATTGTTTGAGCCGGATGTGGCTATTGATAACGTATGGGTAAGACATTTAGTAGTTTCTGGATTATTTCTTTTTATGAAGCTTTAAGATTCAAATGCTACGTTATAACTGTGTATTGTTAAGAATCTGGTTTACGAAAAACATGATACGGGGGTTACAATTCAATATATCGTAATATATTACGATACTGTAAGCAAGGTAACATATTGTGATTTTTTTTCAATGTAATTGTTGTATAGCTCTTAGAAGTGTATAGTCGTATCAAAGAACACACCACCATATGCATCACATCTTTTTGAATCTGCATTAGCATTCACAGTTTGCACATACACTGCACATACACCTATAGGGCACATATTATTGCAAATTTAATAAAGTATTGAACAAGTTAATTTGTCCGTGTACACTTTAAATATAAAAGCGATAGTTTTTTAGAAATTGTTTAACTCTCACAACACATAAAATCGGGATACATGATTTTTTCAATATCTTAATGCCTCAATAGCTTGAACCTTGTAGCATCTTTTAAATGTATCCTTCTAAATCTCAATAGGGACCCATTCATGGTCATGTGATTAGTGTCCCTATATTAAGCTAATCACAATCGCCTGTCATGTGGAACGATTTCTGCTGAGTAGATGCGCTGCATCTGACCTGCGAAATAATATATCTCTCGAATATATATCCCTCCCTCTCATTCACTGCATTTATTTATTTGCTTTATGTATTCTCCTTCTATCACAGCTTCACCCACATCAGTCCATCTCTGTCTCCCCGCTCGACTTTGTCTTGTCTTTCTAACAGATTGTTCATCTGTGATTACCGCAGCAGCAAAAGGTTAGCTGAACGTGTTGATGGGATTCTGTTGTCATGGGACGGGCTCAAGGCTCAAGGCTCCACTGAGTTTAACGACCCTGAGCATGTGTGTCGATGTTTAAAACCCCTTGCTAAACCATGCATGACCATGACGTTAAAGAGTTGTGAGCTTTTGCACACACACACACACACACACACACACACACACACACACATAGAAGATGGATGTTCTATGTTCGGCCTTTCTGTCTCAATTTGTCTTCCTGAAAATGACAACGTGCCACAATCATGCCAAATATATAGCTACACACACACACACACACACACATGCACACCCACTCACATACAAACAGATGCACGCACAAAAGTACAGATACATACCGATATGGACACACAGAGAGACACAACGAGCCAAGGAAGGTGAGACAGAATGCCAGAAAAGTAGAGAAACAGGAAGCTGCACACATACATCTGAATTCCATTGTTCTCGATTCTCAATTTCAGTTTTTTTTTACTTCCTGTTACCTGTAAATCCTTTTCCACCTACAGGCAACATGTCATGCCATCTTAAAGCTGTCCCATGCACTAGTGTATGTGTGCACTTGTTTCTGCATGTGTATCGGCCTGTGCAGTAGGGTGTGTTCACAAATAATGTCTTTCTCTGCCTGATTGCGAATAATCATATTGTCTCTGGCATTTGTGTTTAGTTTTTTTCCACACATTGCATAATAATAACTGCAGATCGGTAAAATGAGCACATAGAAACAGTTGCTATAGAAACAGCAGAATAAAAGCACCCTCCCTGGTCACGACACAAGTTTTCATTTCTTCCTATGAGATGGAAAAGAGGGTTTTCTCTTTGGTCTCGCTCTTTCTCCCCTTTTTCCCCTCTCCCTTTGAAAGGAGACAACAGTTTCTTCCTCTTCTCTCTCCATGTTCCACTTTCATTCCATTTCTCACTCCCTCTCCTCCTCCCTTTCAACCTCCTCTTCTACTTCCTCAGAGAGCCCTATTTCTGTGAGTCACATTTCCTGCACTAGTGCACTTGGCCATGACTGACAGATTTTTAGTAATTTCATGACCAGAGTGGCAGTGCAACTGCAGCGCTATTGTAAAAGAGGCTGGATTAGGAGGAATAAATTATCGTTATCAATCATGAACCATCAGATCAGCTCCTCTCATCTCATTTAGCTGCATCGTGCTGTGCTCCCTCCACACACTGACATGTTGTAATGGAGAAAAAAACACATGACTCTCCCACGGGGAAACTGATCAGGAAGGGTAGTCTCGAAACGTATAAATACACACTATTTCGAATATGCAACAAGTGTGTATCAGTTTTGGCGCTGGTTCAGCAAGATTTTGAGGAGGAGGAATGTGAGCTGTTTTAAAAATATTCGCACTATCCGTCAACGAATATGCCACAGATGAAGTGCACATTCCTGTATTGCTGCCTTCAGATAGCGACAGAATTTCATCAACTGAAAAGGAAAAGGCCCTCATACATAATACAAGCACTTGTAGGCGTCTAATGCTGGTAAGAATAATCCATCCCTCCTTTTGAATTGTTACAGTAATCACATTTTCGGTATGCTTTTGAAGTAATCTGTGTCGGGTACAACTTGATACCAGACAACACTGACCCTCTGTTGTGCGCTCTCCTGGAAACCTATCATGTTTCATAAAATATTTATACGAAATATGCAACAGTAAAAGATAGGTTTAAAAAAAATACTATATATATATATATATTATTTATCAAGAGTGAATCTGCCCCTTCGAAACTAGATTCAAACAGTCACCAATAAGCAAACAACCTAATAACTGTTTACTCATAAATGTGTGACGACATGTTTTTCCTAACTGAGCTTCACCCGTTTAAAACCATTTAGAATAGTACAGACAAAGTCTAGAAATACAATTAAAAGGTTTTAATACAAATTCATAACCTATTGTGTGCATATTGGAGCCCACTGCAAGAAACAGATGGACAAAATAAGTGTTTAGGGCCTTTAAAAAACACCTTCATTCTTTTGACATGTATGTTGCTATAGCTTTCATGAAAGTTATTGTTTTTAATATCTCAAAGTAGCCTACAGGTGGGGCAGTTTTTAAATATTTTTTAGAGCCACAAAACTAAGCAATCCATGTACAGTTTCAACTATTATCAAATGAACGTAATCATGCTTTTCAGTCTTGCTCTGTGACCTTTCACTTTTTAAAAGTGTTTCGCTCTCTTCGTTTCTTGGATTGCTTCAGCTCTTAGACTTTCTCTCCTTCCCATCCTTTAAATTGTCTCTCCCTGTAACGTATACAGTATTTTAACTCCTCTCCCCGCCGCCATTGTTTCTCTCCTCTTTTTTCACTTTTAACTCTTCTGTCTCTTTTCTCACATCCATGCTATCACCATTTGACCCTATACACTTTCTGCTATAGTCTTTCTCTCTGTGTATGTGTGTGTGTGTGTGTGTGTGTGTGTCTGTGTGTGTCTTTCTCGCTCATATTCGCACAACCTGCAAGCTCATGTGAAACATTAATGTCCCAACAGATGAGTAACACACCATACTGCAGTGTATAGAGTATTAGTGCCCCAAGGGCAAATGTATGGATGCAAAGAGCTCAGCTGCCTCTCTCTCTCTTTACTCTCTTTACATCTATGTTACTTTTGTGCATTACATTTTTTTTATATCTCTCTTTGACTAAAATAGTTCAGGTAATTAATGGAAATCTTCCTTTTGATCTTTTTTCGATATTCATCAGCATTAAACAGAACAGTCTTACACACACACACACACACACACACACACACACACACACACACACACACACACACACATACACACTTCCAAGCCTCTCTCCAGTGCTGTGTTGCCAGCTGGCCAGCACACACAGCTGGTGGGAATCACAACCATCAAACAGCCATAATGCTGTGTGTTTGTGTGTGTGATGCATTTTAACTGTGACACACTTAAAGGTATCACACAAATTGCCCATTGCGTCTGTCTCTGTCTCCATCTCCCTCAGCTGTTGTCTGGCTCTCTCTTTTATTTACACAGGAGACACAGAAGTCTTCAAGGACTAACTAAGAGACACAGAGAAGGAAAACCTATACAGAGAAGCCCTGACAAAGCTTCTCGCTCCTACTAACTACTTTTTACCTCCAGTAAAAGTCTATTTAGAACAGTAAAATACTGAACTGTTGCAGGTGTAACTAATTAGGAAAATACTTGAGTTGACACAACCCAATTAATTTTGTTGGAGAAAGGAAACTAAATTATTTACAACTGAATTACTTGAACCTGTCTCTGGCCATCAGTTAAAATAACTACATGATGTGGTTTAGAATAGCCCAGGCCTTAAGGCATAATTTCTACCAAATAATTTCTTAAAACATCCAGAGTATAACTCATCAGTTTAAAGAAAAGTGGTCCTGGTCCTGAAGGCTTCCATCAGCAATGACCCACATGTAATTGTCCAAGTTGTAAGAACAGTCCAGTTTTGAATGAATGATGGAGGTTTCTGCTTTTTAATGTGCTAATGAAGTGTTAAAATAGGGCCTTGATTTATCAAGGCTCAAATTTAATAGCCTCATAATCCACTCTCACCTGCCAGATTCATAAAGCATCTTTATACTTTGATATCTCATGATACAGTTACGATGTAACTACATGACAAACGATGCATGGTGTCAAGCAATTAAACAAACGAGTCCTGTGAAGAAATTTCACATTTGCAACAATCCGACAAAAACTCATATAGTGTCAGCTAAATATGTAGATATGCAAAGTCTATATTCTCTAGGGGAAAGGTTTATACTGTATTTCATATTTTTTAAGTCCATTGTCCACTGGACGGTGACAATGGATGACTATGTTAAGGACTATATAACAATACAATAGTGAAATAAAGCTGAAATAGAAGTTCAGAATCAGTTTTTTTTGCGTAAACATTCAAGGATATTTCAGTTATTACTTGAGAACCTTTTGAAAGTTTAAATAATAGACAAAATAACATTAAAAAATATATAACCTACTAAATGTAATGTCTCTAAGGTTATGATTATTGTCGAATAAATGTGTGAACCAAATTCGATACAATTCCATATCCCCAACAAAAGAAATACAGAATAGCAGAACAATGAAAGACAGAACCACTTTTATTTGTTATTTGTCTGTCGTAAAACCGCATTGTTGTCAGATGAAACAAGCAATTGATTTCCACTTTTGGGGAGAAATATCTTCATTGAGGAGGCGAGACAATTAGAGACAGAGGAGTGCAAGAGAAAGCCAGGAAAATGTGGGACTTTTAAATGCTGTGTGTGCACACAATGAAAGAGTCACCCAGTCTTGACCACCAGCTGCAGTTTAGTTGTAATATATATATATATATATATATATATATATATATACATACCCATTTTTGCTTTGCTGTGTTCTGGCACAGGTTCAGGAGATTGCTGAGCATGGAATTGATATTCCAAACTAGCTTTGAACACAGAATATCCTAATGTGTGTTCTGCCGAAATATGTATGTGTGTGTGTGTGTGTGTGTGTGTGTGTGTGTGTGTGTGTGTGTGTGTGTGTGTGTGTGTGTGTGTGTGCGTCTGCTGACTCTTTGCCCTCCGCATCGCATTCACAGGTTCACTTTTCAGGAATGCAAAATATTTCAGAGGCTTTTTTTTCTCTCTAAGCGTATCACAAGGTTAAGTTGAATATTTAGTCTTTTTTCAGCAATAGCACTGCGAGCAAGTGTGCATCCTCTTCATGAGTGTCGAGAAGAACTCCGGGCCGAAAGAGTTTGCCAGTTTAAACTGCAGTAAACTCCAGAAAGCGAGGACACAGACGTTTCTCTTCGAGGAAAATCATAGTTATGTTGACGCAAGTGAAATCTAAGGCTAGGGATGTTTAAAGCAGCTAGATTCAATATTTAAAAACAACAACCAATCAGGTGTCGCAGTGATGAACCCATCTCAGCTCATTGAGACTTTACTCTTTTGTTTCACTCTTACCTTTACTCTTTTGTTTCACTCTTCCCTTTACACTTTTGTTTCACTCTTACCTTTACTCTTTTGTTTCACTCTTCCCTTTACACTTTTGTTTCACTCTTACCTTTACTCTTTTGTTTCACTCTTACCTTTACTCTTTTGTTTCACTCTTACCTTTACTCTTTTGTTTCACTCTTACCTTTACACTTTTGTTTCACTCTTACCTTTACTCTTTTGTTTCACTCTTACCTTTACACTTTTGTTTCACTCTTACCTTTACACTTTTGTTTCACTCTTACCTTTACTCTTTTGTTTCACTCTTACCTTTACTGTTTTGTTTCACTCTTACCTTTACTCTTTTGTTTCACTCTTACCTTTACTGTTTTGTTTCACTCTTACCTTTACACTTTTGTTTCACTCTTACCTTTACTCTTTTCTTTCACTCTCACACGGACAGACACAATTAGCCGCCAGACAGTTCTCCTGGTGAAGCAGATGTCTTCCTCAGAGCTAACGATTACTGAATATTGGACTTAATTCATCAAAACTCCAAATATAGACTAGTGTTGCTCCATTTGCTGACAATATATATATATATATATTTAAATAATAATGTAATTCAGTCAATCATTGCAATACAATACAATATTATTCTATACAATATACAAAACAGAAAGACTAAAAAGGTATAGGTAGAAGCAAAAATGCTTATTTATTCCTATCCTAAATAATTTTTATCAAATAAATCAGATAATTAATTAATAGGAAATAATATCAGATACTTTAGTCATTTTCCAGTAAGGTATCTTCACTTTCCTTCAAATATTGCTTTTGGGTAGTTTATACACCACTGATTACAACACAGAGAGGGGCAGCAACTTCATTCTCTGCTCAGGTAGCCATTGTTCCACTTTAACAAATTGTTTTTTCATGCTCTATGAATGTTGTTAATATTGCAGAGAAGGCCTTCAAAGACCCCATATAACGGGGGTTTGCAAAACAATTCATCCTCAATGATAACCTCATGCTAGGATACTTTTCATAGGACCTATTTTTATTGGGCCATAAAAAAGTGTACAAGCGCTTTAGGAAATGGTAGATATGGACTGCGTCATATTTAAAGTGATACTTGAAACACTCCATTCTACAAGTTTCAACCTGAAGCCGTCAAACTCCGTTTCGACTGCTGTGCAGAGTAGAGCACTAAGCACCAGATGTCACGCTCACCTCCCTGTCTTAGATCTGGCAGCCAGTCATGTCCTTTTTCAACATTTGACTCTCAAATGACCAATCCACCAGCCTACTTCGCTGGGGTGACACATTTAATAATGAGCTGCCATTTTGTTCTGCAATGCATTAGCCATCACTTCATAAAAACTTTCCCCAGTGCTTTGGCCTCACCAGACTGACAGCAGCTCCCGGACCCCCAGAGCAAACAAGCATGGGCGGCTCTCCTGAGACTGTTGAAGAAAATACAAATAATGGAATGACAGAATTTTAGCCGAAGGCTGTGAGCGACCGTGTCTGCAGAGACAGTGATATCTGTACTGAAAAATACATCAATCATGATTTGTAAAATATGTTGACGGATGTATTATGTTTAGCTGCACAGCTATCACAAGGAGATGCACGGCCTGCAGTAAAGGGATGTTCTCTCAAATCAATGCTTTTCTTAAATTTCGTTGGTATTTTATTCCAGTGGTCCATTTTGATGTTTACATCTTGAGCCATCTTCATTCACTCTATTCAGAATAGAAGCTATTGAGTTGTAGGTTAAAGGATAATTGATTGCAGACGCAGTGTTCCCTCACAAAGTCAGTGTTTTTCAAAGCAAGAATGATGACAAATTTAGATAAGACTTTACACACACACACACACACACACACAGACATGCAAATACACATGCAATTGTCTCCCATGCACATCTCTCATGTTGTCCTTATTTTGGGCTCCTTTGATCATGTCTCTCTCTTGCTTACAGGACTTTTAAAGTTCTCTACTTGTGGCACTACGGGGGATCTAATCACGCTCTTTCACACACACACACACACACACACACAAAAACACACCATCCAGCCTATCTCTGATATCTTCAGAACGCAACCCATATTCCATGCTGACAATGTTGGGATTTACCCTGGATGTAGCCTTGATTTCTCCTGCGTGTCTCTCTGTAATTGTGTGTGTGTGTGTGTGTGTGTGTGTGTGGGTATGATACACATCTCTCCCCTATTCCATGGTTGTGATGGTGACTGGAGACTTGGCATGTACTGTCAACGTCCTGCTTATCACCTGCAGTATGAATTCAAATGACAGTTTTTGCTTATTTTAATGTGCATCTAATTTACACCTGACAAGGTTATCTATCTTGTGTTTGGTACATAAGCTCTTTGATCAACTTGTTGAAGTGTAACGAGGAGTTCGGTATCATTTTCAACACCGTTTGTACAGTGTTGATGAGTTTGAAAGTGTGCCTTTTAATCCTTTTTCAAACTGTGTTTACTTGTTGGCACAAACAAACGTTGCACAGTGCCAATAAGTAATCACAAAGTCTTGAATCTTGAAGGATTCTCTTTCAAAATCTGTTGCTTGAACCAAAGTGCAATTCCCACTCTTTCATTATCAATTCAGAATGAATATGTCATGATGGCTGTAACAATCTAAACTGATGAATACGTGTTGAGAGTACTTACTTTCACAGGAGAACACAATGTCTTTTAAAAACTGATTCCAGTGTATAATTGCATAGATGGACGTTCATGTTATTTTCCAGAGACTTGCTTTTATCTCCACTGAGCACCAGCTAAAAGGCCTGAATGCTTGATTCTAACCGTAGACCCATTAACTTAAACTGTTTGACAGTGGGCTGACAGAGAGCGCGAGCAATGTCGATAGCGAGAAAGAAAGACAGAGAGAGAGGTTGTGCTATTTGTTCTTCGTGTGATAAATATAGGAGGTGAGTGGGTGGAATAAAAACAAGCTAACACTCGAGCAGGATAAGAGAGGAATCACAGAGAGATAGATCTAATGACACCAAGAGAGAGACAATATGACATACTGATTAAAATAGCAATAAAGCCAGGAAGTAATATAATGACACTTAGAAAGAGATACAATGGTACTAATACAGAGATTATCGTGGCACAAGAGGGGGAAAGCGTTAGGGCAGAAGGAAGGAAGGAGGGAGGTGATGACAGAGAGCTGGAAAAAAGAGATGGATAGAGGAATGAAGCTGCAGGACTAAGGGAGGGAGAGATGCACAGTAAGTACAGAGATAGTTATAATACCGGTGTTATAAAGACAGCATGGCTGGACTGGAGGTTGGCGAGAGAAAGATATACATATGATGGGGAAAAATCAAGAAATGAATGATTACAAAGAGACAAACTTAATGTGGAAGAGTCATAATGATTCTGGCACAGAGATAATGAAAAAGAAGGAGGGTGGTACAAGAGAAGAGATGGGAAAGACAACAAGGGGAGCAGAAAAAATAGACAACAGATTTTCTCCTCTTCTCTCCCCTCCCCTCTCCATTTTGTTCGAGCTGGTATTGAATCACTGCAGTCGATAGTTCTACACAGCGCAACTTAGAAAGATGCATTTGATTTGTGGCCCAGCATACCGTGGAAAGAGGAGGCTAGTGTGTGATTTATGAGCCAGGGACCTTGTGGTCAGGTTCTCCTGGATCGCTCCACCTCTCTGCCGCCTCTCAACTCGTACAATTTAACAATCTGTCTGATTGTTATATAGTTCTGTGCACTGATACAATGTTTACGCAAAAAAAACTGATTCTGAACTTCTATTTCAGCTTTATTTCACTATTGTATTGTTATATAGTCCTTAACATAGTCATTCATTGTCACTGTCCAGGGGACCATGGACTTAAAAAATATGAAATACAGTATAAACCTTTCCCCTAGAGAATATAGACTTTGCATATTTACATATTTAGCTGACACTATATGAGTTTTATCGGGGTTGCTGGGCAAAAAGTATTGAGAAATAATTATTTTTTCATGCAATAGATATCTAACATCTCTCTATTGTAAAATGCTGACAATCATGTTGCTTCGATTTGATTGCTGGAATGTAGCATGCAACTCTCGGGAATATGGCAAACATGCTAAAGGATCCATTTTTTGCGACATGTCTCATGACAGCATCAGTGTACAGAGCTGCACGGAAAATTTAATTACAAGTGAACATAAATAACAGTGGAAAAGCCTCAAAGCCTGTCAGATATACAGTAAATCAAACGAAAGATATCTGTAGGATTTAGTCCTGTGTTGTAATGAAGACTGTGTGTGTGTGTGTGTTAGCATTTGTGTATAAGTGCACAGTTCAGAACAGCGTTTCTCTATATTTGTTTGGAGCTGCTTTTTAATGTACAACTTAAGGATACACACATAGCCATTGACCATTCCCTAAGCCACGCCCCTGATACTACTCCGTCAAGCTCCCATGGAGCCCACAAATAAATATTATAAGCTGTTTTTAGAGTAGAAAGAAAGGTGTACAATATCTGTTTGAAGTATACTTTCAGTAGCTTGCGTAGCATAGGAGTGCCAACACTAGTTAATGATGTGTTGATGTACTCTGCTAATGTTAGGTCCACAGCATTTTAGGTAGAACATGTTAGAAATTAATATATCCTAAAAACCTCTCCAGGTGTCACTGTTACACAAAGATGTAACCATGACTAGCTCAAAATCCACAAAAAACAAAAAAGTATAATTTGATCTTAAACGATTGCATGAGAGATACTTGTCGGACCCTAGTTGGAGCTGGACGATGCTACAGTATAACTGGCCAATCAACCAAGGGGCAAGCTTTAGCAAATGTTCAAATTCATACTCAATAATAAGAATATGTATGTTCTCTATTTCCTTACATTTAACAAAATGTTGATGGCACATCCAGAAATCTTTGTTTTATGAGTGTTTTTTTCAACTGTGGCAATTTTTATATTACAATTGATGAAGGGCAATTACTCAAAGAATAGTTGTCAAATTGTCTCAAATATCTCAACACGTGTTGGAAGGATTGTCATTAAACATTGTACAGACACTCATGCTATCTAGTGGATTGACTTTAGGGATCCCCTGAATATTCCTCTAGTGTCATGAGGTTGATATTTACCTTCGCATTGAAAATGCGGAAGGTAATGTTTTGATCGCCGTGTATTTATATATTTATTTATTTGTATGCGTGTTCCTCGCATAACAAAAAAAGTTTTAAACCGAATCGCATGAAATTTGGTTGGATGATTGGTTATTATCCGGGGACCATTTGATTAGATTTAGGGACTGATCGGGTCAAAGGTCAAGGTCATGAAAAGGTCAAAATCTTCTTGAATCGCATGACATTTGGTGGGATGATTGGTTATTATCTGGGGACCATTTGATTAGATGTTGGGATCAATCGGGTCAAAGGTCAAGGTTATGGAAAGGTCAACATCTTCACTAACTAATGCCAAAATGTTCATAATTCAATGCCCAATCTTGTGATATTCAATTCAGTTTCAATTCAGTTTATTTGTATAGCCCAATTTCACAAATTACAAATTTGTCTCGGAGTGCTTTACAATCTGTACACATAGACATCCCTGCCCCAAAACCTCACATCGGATCAGGAAAAACTCCCAAATAACCCTTCAGGGGGAAAAAAGGGAAGAAACCTGCAGGAGAGCAACAGAGGAGGATCCCTCTCCAGGATGGACAGATGCAATAGATGTAATGTGTACAGAAGGACAGATTTAGAGTTAAAATACATTCAATGAATATGACAGAGTGTATGAATAGTTCATAGTAGGCATATTGCACACACACACACACACACACACACACACACACACACACACACACACACAATCTTGAATCTCTTGAATTCCACGATGGAGACCTCCACGATCCATCAGGCAGATGGCGGTGGGGAGGAGGAGTGGGCGGAGTCTCAACAGTGGGCGGAGTCTCAACAGGACAGTGGCGTAGTCAGGAGCAGGAATTCCACGACCCAGACCTCGATGATCCATCAGGCAGATAGGATCTATGCCGTCTCATAGGGTCCGATGACCCCATGAGACGTGAAGTCACTTGGACTCCGGGGAGAAAGCAGAGTTAGTAATGTGTGATTGAGAGATGAAAATTCATCCTTAAGGAGAGAAAAAAGAGGAGATAGGTACTCAGTGCATCCTAAAACGTCCCCCGGCAGCTATAAGCCTATAGCAGCATATCAAGGGGCTGGACCAGGTGAACCTGATTCATGCCTAACTATAAGCTCTGTCAAAGAGGAAAGTCTTCAGTCTACTCTTAAACGAGGTGACTGTGTCTGCCTCCCGGACTGAAGGTGGAAGCTGGTTCCATAGAAGAGGAGCTTGATAACTAAAGGCTCTGGCTCCCATTCTACTTTTTAAGACTCTAGGAACTACAAGTAGTCCCGCATTTAGTGAGCGTAGCTCTCTAGTGGGGCAATATGGTACTACAAGCTCCTTAAGATATGATGGAGCATCACCAATCAAGGCTTTGTACGTTAAGAGAATAATTTTAAAAGTGATTCTTGATTTTACTGGGAGCCAGTGCAGAGCAGCTAGTGCAGGAGTGATGTGATCTCTTTTCTTAGTTTTAGTGAGAACACGAGCTGCAGCATTCTGGATCAACTGGAGGGACCTAAGAGATTTATTAGAGCAGCCTGATAATAAGGAGTTGCAGTAATCCAGTCTCGAAGTAACGAACGCGTGAACCAATTTTTCTGCATCTTTTTGAGACAAGATGTGCCTGATTTTTGAAATATTACGTAGATGAAAGAATGCAGTCCTTGAGATTTGCTTTACGTGGGAGTTAAAGGACAAGTCCCGATCAAAGGTATGCGAAGGTATGCGCTCTACCGAGTGCCCATTCTAGTTACAATATGTATTAAAAGGTATCATGAGTTGCCATGATGTGTGGTTACCCCCTCAGGAGGAATCATCAAAGAAAAATTGTGATATTATGATGCCTTCGTCTAGTGTGTCAGCTTGATGCAAATATCTGCTGAGTTCTACTGATCCCATCTGCTCAGAGGGAGCAGAGGGGAATCTGGCAACGGAAGAGACAGACAACTGGAGTCACACACAAAGCTGACTGAAGGGGAGAGGTGAATTGGGTTGGAAAGACAGTGGAGAAAATCTGAAATTAATTTGGATGCTCCAGATGGTTTGAAGTTGTTGTGAGTGTGTGCACGCATGTGTGTCTTGGTGTGCGTGAGCACTCACGTCTCTGTTCTTGCCAGCCTGTCCATTTGGGCCCGGTATAGGTATTTACGTGTGTGTGTGTTTGTGTGTGTGTGTTTTTTGGGTGTTTTGTGTTACTTCAGACAAACAGGAACATCTGCTATGTGCACAATGAGGAAGTTTTGATCTCCTTTTGATTGGAAAAGACAACCACAGCCATCGCTATCTGAGAAACAATTACTCCTTGCTTTCATGTTGGCCACACACATGCACACACATTGTTCTACGTGCCCTGTATATCGGAGAAACTTTCGGAGTAAACTGTATAAAGTGTTTCTCGTGGAGAGAGTAGCAGAAGGTGAAGGGGAGAGGGGAGAATTGCAAGGAGAGTTTGTAAATGAGGAGATGTGTAGGTACACGGGTACACAGACAGATGGAGTGATCCATAGTGATGGCACCTTGAACCTTGATTGTTTTTGTATTATTATTATTCCTATTTTGTTTTTTATTCTAGCTTTTACATGTGGAATTGTATCCCATACAATACTTTGTGTTCCCCATTGTGCACATCGTCTGCTACATTGTTAGCTTCTACAGGTTTCTTGATGTGGTTCCTTTTGTTCTACTCTCGCTAGTGTTTGCCTTTTTCACTCATCTTACTTTTGCTGCTTCAAGGTCTGGTCTGCCTTTGTTAAATTCTGGCTCTGATGTGTTGCAGTTGCTGCAGTTACATGTATAGCTTTGACCAGATTTGATACACGTTACCCGAGCTTTTGGCAGCTTTAAGAGCTGCTTTATTATTCATTTATACTGTCTTTTTTGTCTCTCACTGAACACTCACAGTTAAAAGCTGTTCATGAATTCTTCAAAACCTACATTAGCCAGCTTTATATCGTCTTCTCTTCTGTGTATGCATCTGTGAAATATGGCCACACATGCATATATTCAGCAGCAACTGACACCAAGCGGAAATGTTGAGATCCAGACACACTTCTCAAATAGCTTGGCTAAAAGGTGTTAAAAGATAGATTAAACACTAGCCCTCTACATTGGATCACATCCCACTTCATTCCAGTGTCAGCGGAGACATCTTTTCTCTATAACAATGAGGTTTCTTCAACTTTAAAACACATTTAAAAAAAATAGTTTTTAGTTTGCATCATAGTTATCATACTTCACCATATTCTAGCAGACCATATTTTGAAAAAATACTAATATATGTGATATCCTGGAGATTTTAATGCTTACAGTGTGATGAAAATGTACATTCTAAATGTTTTTTATTTTACTTTGTGTGTGAAGAACAATGTGTTTTGCTCCATATGAGCTGACTTAGTTTGTATGCGTGCAATTGTGCATGTCGTTAACGTTGAAGATATACACATGTATGGTCAATGAAGGTCAATGTGAGGGTTGTACTTATGCATGTTGTAAAGCCTGTAGTGGTTTTTGTCTTTGGATTTTAATGAGTGAGCAATGTGATCACGTGGTACGTAACGCTGTTCAAACAAAGCACACAGTATTCTGCGTATGTTTAAGTGTGTCGAGGTCTGTGTGATGGGAGGTTGTTTCTGGTCAGAGATCAGCAGATCGCAGCACTTGCATTGTAACGATTGATAGTTACAGCCATAACATCTCAATACAGAACTGTATGTACCCATTATTCAGGCACAGCATGAAAGCTTCACTTGGCATATGCTCGAGTGTCATGCGAGGCTGTGCTCAGTACATTGTATAGAACACAATTAATTCAGTTACTTGTAAATATTTGTGGGGATATAAGACATGTATAATCAACTTTCATCTACATTCTCTATCTTGACAAAGTTCAAGATAAAGGTCTCTGAAGTATGCAAGACTGCAAAGCCCGGCCTTAGAGGCAGCCTAAATTATATTATGTGAGACCCTAATATTCTAATATGATTTTGTCTCTTCTCTCTCCTCCAGCTGAGTCTTGTGGTGGTGTAGTCCAAGGGCTGAACGGCAGCATAGAGTCGCCGGGTTTCCCCCACGGCTATCCCAACTATGCCAACTGCACATGGCTGATAATAACAGGGGAGAGGAACCGAATCCAGCTGACCTTTGTCACGCTGGCTCTGGAGGAAGACTTTGATATTGTATCAGTTTACGATGGACAACCGTCACCCAGCAACTTAAAATTGAGGTAAGAAATGATTCTTCCATTGGCAGTGTGATCCTCTCTCTTTCTCCTGTGTTCTCTCTCTCTCTCTCTCTCTCTCTCTCTCTCGTCTTTCACTTCAAACCTGTGTCACTGTGACAGTTTGAGTGGAGCATGTTCTCTCCTCCTCATCTACCTCCTATGAACATACACTTGACATTGGCACATCAAGATATTTGTATGAATTTCTCCCAAGTTGTAAAAGGGCACAGTGACTATGAAATAAAGGAACATCAGTTCTTGTGCATGGTTTTCTTTTTTTCCTGGTGACCAAAGAAGTTTGACAAATCCATTGAAAATCAACAAAGCATGAACCTTGACATAGCAACGGTTGGGAAGGCTGTTTTCCGTCTTGTACAAACTTAATATGTGACACAATTCACTGTAATTAAGCATTGAAAACATTTTGATTTATACACTTACAAATTTAGAATTTAAAATGTATCTAGAAACAAGAATACATTTTATATAGAATAAGTGAAAGATTAAAGACTAATTATTATGTCTATTGTCTGTTGTTAAATTTGTATAATTTGTTTTAAATGATTTATTTAATCATTTAGTCTATATAAGAAACTCATCAAGTTGTTTTGAGCCCAAAGTGTTTTTTTGTGATCACCTGTCCAGAATCCAAAGATATTCACTTCATAATTCTGTAGGCGAAAGAAAATACAACCAATGTATTCATTTCAGAAGCTGGAACCAGAGAATGTTATTGTTTTTCACCCAAAAAAAGTGAATCTTAATTGTGACCAGGGGCGGCTTGTCCTTAAGGGCGATTGGGGCGACGCACTGCCTAGGGGGAAAAGAAAAAAAACAAAGAAAAAAAAGTCGCATTCTACCACTAGACGTCTGATCTGCCTCTGTATGTCATTGTCCAATCAGGTAACAGTCATTCAGTCAGCCTAAAGTCGTGCTTCAAATGGCCCCGCCCCTTCTGGGGCGACTTTGGGCGAAATGAAAATCGCCCCAGACCTCTCCCATTGACTCCAATGTTAAACCCATTTTTTTCACAAAACAGAGCTCTCAATGCATTCTCTATGGCTTCCGGGAGGACTCGCCCCTCCAGGTCTTGTCATAAGTAATCGACGTAAAAGCGTATCAGTACGTCATACAGCTTCGACAGAGGCGTATTCAGTCGAGATGGCCGGTGCTCAGGGCAACAGCAGCGATTCAATACTTTCTTTGAAAGAGACTCCTTTCGGTCGGCGTAACAATGAAGACACATTGGCAACAATAGAAGTAGGACCTCCTAGAGCAGCGGTCGCCAACACGTCGATCTTGATCGACCGGTCGATCTCGGAGACATTAGCTGTCACTCTCCAAAATAAAATGAAAATAAAATCAGAAACACATTGTTCCTCATTCTCGAACATTTTCTAAAGTCTCTTCTGAAACGTTTTCTTCCTGACGATCGACGTCAGAAAAGATCTCCGCCTGATTTTAATGAACGCCTGTAAACGGGTTCTCTGACAGCCGTGTTGTCAGCTGTGCTCCCTGAAAGAGGAACGTACCACTACAGGTGAGGCGCAGGGGAAATGCAGAAAGACCTTTATTGATAACTTCACATATTACACAAGGTCAAAGTACAAAGACATAAAACTAAGTCATCAATAAATAAATGTTGAGATGCCTGTACCTTAGTGTAAATGTTTACGTTACGGCATTAACAAGTTGCGCCTGCGCATGCGCGACAGCCGAGATTCTTGGCGACTTGCCAGGTCTTACCTCCGTTAGTTCGGCTTTTCTGCTGTTGCCCTTCAAAACAAAAGCTCAACATTTAGCTTTTTTCTTGTCTGGTGGAGCAATCTGGTTTACTTGAAAGTGATTGCAATTGTATTTCTTCTATTATTTGAAAAAGCACAGATGCAGGAGTCACAAATGGGGATCTCATATTTATTATTATAATAATTATTTCAATCTTGTTGAAAAAAATCACCAAATCAAAGACCAGGAGCTGGATTACTGACAGACAGCTCACAGACTGCCTCAGACTGTCTGTCTGCTTATGAACTAACTACAAGCTCACAGACAGAGTTCAGTCACAGCCGTCACACTGACTGGAGTCACATGACTTGATGGCATTGTGACGAAGCTACATATAGACAGCTGTCTGAAGGTCTGTGGTTTTGGGTTAATTATTCTCAAAAAAATTGCCCCCCCTGAGAATTTTTTCAGGAGCCGCCACTGATTGTGACATCAGTTCAGTTGAACTCCTAAACAAAAGGCAAACATGTGTTCGTCCCACATTCTTGGGATGTTGAAAACCATACCTGCAATTTTTAATGTGCCGTTTTAAATCCATCTTGCAAGTTGAATATGGCAACTTGTCAGTTTGCAGATAAACTGGAGCCAATCTTAGCACATCATTTTAATATTTAAATCTATTATTTGCTCTGTTCATCAACATAAATGTGCAGGGAAATATAAGTAATTGAACGATTGGCAGCATCTTCATTTTCTGAGTTGTAGGCCTGTAATGTTGCAAACAGGGCAGATAGAACAACTTCTATACAGCTGCAGAACTGTGCAGCTTATTCATAGTGCTCGGCCTGTGTGTAGGAGGCATGAGCTGGGAATGCACCAGTAGTGTTTGGTTGGTGGTGCAGTTATGTGGGTTCTTCTTTGAAAATGTGATGTAGCTGTATAATGTGTCATTGTTTGAGTTTAGAGTACTTTTATTGTTTCCTGGCGAGAGGAGAATAGTGAAGACTGCTGAGTGTACTTTGTGCTGAGTTTGTGTGGATAGGAATCTCTTTCAAAAAAGGTTTATCTTCTCACCAGGATGTCTTGGTTTTAGCGTTTCACCTTCACCATCTGTTCTGCAGTAAATCGACTTAACTTTCTAGCTGAAGACAGCATACCCAAAGATAGCTTTAGAAACACTCGTACTTTTAGCTGAGTTCATTTCGGCGTCCGCTCTGGGCAGTGGGTGTGAAGCCCCCAGCCAATAACAGTGTGCAAAATAACGTAGCGTTCACGAGGTTACATTGCTGTCTCTTCTGCCCTCTGTCTGTTCCATGGATGTATAAAGAGCTGCAGGTGTGTTTGACCCAGAGCCAGACTCAGACTCACACACACACACACACACACACACACACACACACACAGGCAGAGCAGAGAGGCCACAACACAGCGCAGTCAAGCGGACATTCAGCTGCAGTCATTGAAAATCGAGCAACGCTGACGTCTGTTTTGAAATGTTGAATGCATAGTTTGCTGCTGCAGAACTCTTAAGAGTAAATTGCTGCTTGTTTTAGGACAATTTGTCAATTCATTTTTGTAAAACGGTTGATGTAAATACCGAGGTGGCAGCTGCAACCCTCTGCCAGCTTGGCGGCTTTGCCACGGGTGTTAACTAGCCCCGGAGATATTTGGCTCCCACATTATCGGCTACCCACTCAAGCATACCAGGTGTATTTAAACGGTTTTGTCTGCTGTAATGTACAAGTTATGTAGAGGAGTGGTGCATTAGTTTTTTCTCGAGCGTCTGGCTTTATGTGCAATCACTGAGCTCTAACAGTGAACCTATTCCCAATGTCGTTTAGAGTGACTGAGCTAGGAGTTCAGGCTCATTCTCCACTCGGCTCAGCTCCTCTGTTGATCTAAGCACTTGTCTGAATGGTGTGGACATGGCTGAGGACAGGCAGCATGGTGCTGAGTGAGACTGCTTGGCCTTCTTTTGTGCCCTCAGGACTGGCCTGGTGTGTGTCACTGTGGACAAAGCTTTCGTCCAGATTGTAAGGCCTCCTCCAGCTGAGTGTCGGTAGCTCTCACCGTCCACCCTTTGCTTATTAGAGTGTAACTTATAGTTGTACATAAACGTAGGAGCTGCTCCCAATTATCCTGCTGCTGCGTTCTCTCTGTCTGAGTTCCATGAGGGCAGTGGCCCGCCGGTTGACCTAAAACACTCTCCTCCTGGTGCAAGACTTTCTGATATGAACCCATCGGGATGCCAAGAGGAGCTGACTGCTCTCTCTTTGTTCACAAAGAGGGGCACAGAAGAGGCAGAATATATCTCTATCTCACAGCCACCCCTCCTACTGCCCTCAGACCTTGTGTGTGGGGAATGCAGCAATCTCATATAGTTGAAGGGCTGACCCGGCATCTGTGGCCTCTTCTCACTCAGCCGCAGCTATGCGTCAGCAGCGCTAACTCTACTTCATCCCACTCGCTCTGATGACAGATGCCAACCGTGTAAAAATATGTATTTCTGAAATTGAAAAGCTTCTCTCATACAGGGACCACTGCCTGCTCGTCGTGTCTTATATTGTACAAGAACGGCACAGGAGTGGCAGCTTTCTCAAAGCCCACATTCCCTTGTAGTCGCAGTTTGTTGAAGTGGTGTGTTGAGATGCACAGTATTTCAAAAGGAGGCGACTGTGGCTCAGTGGTAGAGCAGTGCCGTCCTTCAATCAGAGGATTGGCGGTTTGATCCATGTCGATTTGTCCTCAGCCGAGACATTCAACCAAGACATTTCTCCCGCAGGCTCTTCTGGCGGTGTATGAATGATTAGTTAGTCCTGATGGGCAGGTGACACCTTGCATGGTGTTCCCTCCCATCAGTGTATGAATGGGTGTGAATGCGTGAATGATAACATGTCGTGTTAAAGTGCTTTGAGTAGTCGGAAGAGTACCATTTATTTTATTTTGGCCTCACTGTTTGGCACATGCTGCCTCAATTCATGCACAGCAGTCAAGGAAAATACGAAAGGAGTTTGAAAAGTTCCTCAGTGTTTTGTATTCTTTTTTCATCATTGTACAAGAAAAGTCTCACTTTTTACAGCCATCACTCAAGCTTACAGGTTGTTACAGTGAGATACTCAAAAGATAGACTTGCCTTTTAGGTCTCTTAGGTTTTCTTTTGGTCTTTTTCATGATAGTCTCGTCTTCCTTGATCATTATATTTGTTGCGTTAGAGTTACTGGTGCACTGGCTGTCGAAATACACTTTGTATAGTGTCCTTGAATCATGTTCTTATCAGATTTCTCTCTAACACAAGTTTTAGGGTATACCATTTGTACAGTTTGTCATATTCACTGTCTGAGCATCCGTCACATCCCGGTGTCCTGGGAAAGATGTGATCTGTGCGTCGGGATGTGATGATTAGAAGGAGTGTTGGATCGTGCTGCTGAACTCTTGTGTATGATGTTGAAAAGTTTTGATGTTGAGAAGTTTTATTGTCGGAGGTAAAAACAAATTGAATTTCTTAATTTTCTGTGGTGGGAATTGCTGGATGGAGTTGATCTTTTCCGACACTCCGCAGCCCCGTTCATTGCTAGGGTGGAGGTGAACGACACAGATACAGTATCTGTATGAGGTGATTCCACTAATGCTGCTGGTCATTATGTTGGACCGTCAGGCAGTTGAATATGTAAATGAGGCTGACATCAGCCATCATCGAAGCAGTCGACCATAACCAGGTAGTCAGCTGTTTGTTTCCTAACCACCAGTCTTTATTGTTTTTGTTATTTTTATGCATGAACAAGATCTTTTCCGTGTCTGAATTATGTGTTTATTATTGTAAGCGTGGCCAGACTCCCCTGACTTAAACAAAGTTGTTAACCCAAACCACAATGTTTCCCAAACCCCTGCAGTGCTATTATTTTAATTCACTACATGGTCCGTACCAAAACCTAATCCACCTACCTTAACTCAACCAAACCACAAAGGAGCTGAATTTAACATCTCAACATGAATAAAACCGCAAACAACTATCTTCTCTGGTGGAGTTATGTCTACCTGAGTAGAGAATGGAGATCCCTCTGTGTGGGATGATATCTGATCTTCTCCTTGCTTTGTTGATATAGCCATGCTGGCTAAGTGTGCTTTTAAGGCATGTTCGTGTTTAAGTGCGTGCTCCACTGGCAAGTATTCAATTCAATTCAGTTTATTTTGAATACCCCTAATATCACAACTTTACGAATTAGCCTCAGAGGGCTTTACAATCTGTACACATACGACATCCCTGATCTCTGACCTCACCTTCAGGGGAGCAACAGAGGAGGATCCCTCTCCAGGATGGACGGAAGCAATAGATGTCATGTGTACAGAACGAACAGTGTTACAGAGTTGCATAAACACATTCGATGAATAAGACAGAATCTATGAATAGTTCGTAGTAGGCATGGACCACGATCCAGACCTCCGTGATCCATGAGACAGAAGGAGATAGAGAGGGGGGGGGGGGGCATGCACTGCTCTCAGGAGATTACAGTTGATGAATCCGTCTTGATCCTTGTCGAGCGCACTCACCCTCCGGTCCCCTCAGAGTAAACATTGATCGAACTTTTGCCGAAGTTTCCACTGTTATCTTGGTTAGCTGTGAGCCACCAGTCAACACGTCGAGAGCCGCTGGAAAGTTATCAAAATACTCCCATTTTAGAATGTTGCGTCATTAACCAGAGTGTCATCATCACATCAAAATGAAGATACATTGTTCAACATTGGTTTTCTATAGTTTTGAAAGGCACAACAGAAAGGTATTATCATGCGCCATCAGATTGGAAGGCGTGGACAAACAATGGATTTTGTTATTTCATTTGTCGAATTTGTTGCCAATGCCCATTGACAGTTGGCATTTAATGACCCTTCTGATTCTGACCCACGCTTGAAACAATCTTCTTTTCCTACGCAAGATTTATTTTAAGTTTATACTTCAAGTTAGTTTCTCAGAGCCAGACGGAGAGTGGTTGTGGGGTCAGGTCAGAGGTTGAAGCGGGGCAAATCATTGACATTCTCACTTTCATGTAGCCTGCAGGTCCTGTGTCAGCAGCTCACCATGCATCCACTTTAACTGCTGCACATGAGGCGCTTGCAGAAGTGGTTTATCAAGCTGCACTTGGACCAAGTTAATTGTTACTTTTTTGATGTGACGTGACCTACACCCCTGCAAATTAATCAGTTACTCTAAAGATCACACACTTCATGCCATCATGTGTATTTGGAACAGGATGCAAACATGTCTGCTCTCCTCAGCCCTCCATCAGTTCAAATACATCCACACCAAAAATTCACTTGTGTATTTTATCTAACTTGGATGTTGCCATATATTTTACACTTAGAGGCTTTTAAATACAAATGCACAGTTACCCTAAGTAGGTTTTGTGTTGTTTTTGATGTAAGACCTTATCTCAAGGACATTTTCCCACCAGTTAATAAACTCGTGACAACATTGGTGAGACAGATTACACTGAATATTAATATCTGTAGAGAGCTTACTTTGATCTTTAATGTTTGATGGCTTGGTATCTGGCCTTTCTGGCTAAACTTTTGCTTTATGGCACAGCATCATCATACCAAAAGTTCCCAGATCAGATCATTAACATAATCGGGTTTCTCTTTTTGTATTTGTAATATTGCTAAATAGGCGCTTTTACTTTCTGCTTTGACACAAAATCCTCCTCCATTGTCTAGGCTGTCAACTTTCTCTCGTCAGTAAAATATGACTCCTACTACCCTGTGCAGTGACTGTGTGTAGCAGACACTTTCACTTTATTATTGTAGCATTCATCATCCAGTAAGATATGTATTGATAAAATGCATCTATTTGACAAATAACAGAGTTTCTTTCTTTTAATGATACGCAAATAGGAAATAAAGTAGATTGGAAATCTATTATAAATATGCACAATAGTGATAAACGGCATGGCATCAAAAGAGGTACTGATGTTGATGTTTCTATTTAGTGGAAATAGTTTTGGAAAATGCACATTTCATGAAAATAATACAAAATAATTGTCACTTGCACTTGATCATTTCTATCACAATTGATGGGGCCACATGTTGTGGTGACCAAAGAAATTGGTTTATTGTGCACCTTCAGACTTCATGCTTCATAATTCACCTGTAAGCACTGAATGCCTTATGTCAGTGTGGGTGGACCGAAGCTTAGAAAGACCTTTCAATACAATCGCATCAGGTTAAGTCAGGTGTATCTAATGAGCGTTATATGTGTGTGTGTGTGTGTGTGTGTGTGTGTGTGTGTGTGTGTGTGTGTGTGTATGTATGTGTGTGTGAGAAAATAAACAACTCATATTATTTCTGTCCGAATCCTCTTTAAATGAAGACATGAACCAGTATGTTTACTGTGTGCATACAGGCATTAGTGTGTGAAAATTAAGCTGCATATTCACTCAAAAACACGATATGCTACACAATATTATGTACATGTGTATGCATGTGCAACCATAAACCTGTGTTAACTGACACTGTTGATTATGGAGTACAGCGATTATGGCACGATGCATCGCTGTATTTAATCAAAGCAATTAAGAAACATTGTATACATTACATCAAATTACATAAATTCAGCTTATGCTTTTATCTAAGCTACTTGGTAGTTAGGCTTTAGCTATAAAACACACAAGGAAGGAATATCGTCCTAAAAGACCCACATTATTGGACTAACCTGGACTGCAACACACACAGAAGGACGGCTGTGTGTCTTTGTCCCTCATTTCTTACATTCAGATCACTTCACAGCCAGCGTGGAAAGACAAATGTTTGCAGCAAAAAATAACTCTCAATGACATTATGGGCATATACAATAGAACTGAACAAATCTATCCCAATACTTCATTACTTGTACTATCTTCTTCTAAACCTCTACTATTACGTATAAACATCTTCGCTACACTGAAGTGGTGCTTACCACATGTTAAGGACCAGAGTCAGTATTAATGTTCATCTGTTTGTGCCATTGGTCTTTAATCCTTATAGCTCACTCCCAGATAGCCTCTTTATTCTCTATTACGTTGCTCCATTCGGTTTTAATGCAAACTGTGATTGCAGTATTCACAAATATAATGGGATTATTGGATTATAGGATTTATAGATAAAGATAGATTTACGCTTATGGTAACCTGAATGAGAGCATGGGCAGAGCTGCTATAATAGACTAAACTCAACATATCAATTGAGCTTTAGAGAAGGAATTACCTTTCCTAAGTCTCAAAGTATAATTAAAGGATCGGTTTTAGTTGTGAAAAGATGTTTTGCAAATGTGAATTTAGTATTACATTCTAATCTGTAACAGTAATACACGTATCTGTACCTTTTGTATTGTAAAAATGGTCTTTTCACCGTGGTATTCCATGGTATTCCACTGAAATGGCATTCAGACCAAGAATGATATGCATACTAATTAAAATAATAAAATAATTATAGGAGCATTAGCAGCTACAGGACATGTCTGTCCTCATCCGCAGCCTCTGCTTCTACCGATGCCGGTGGTGATATTTGTCATAGACCGGCACAAATTTAGCAGGAAGGAATACGTAAAATGTTTTTTTCCAAGTCAATGCAACCAGCAATTACTCATTTCATGGTGAATAACATGTTATAAACTTTAATCAATGTTAGTCACTAATCAACACACCTGTCCAGTCTATCACAGGATCTGCTCAAACTACTAGGAGTTGTACTTTGAGGTTTTTACTGGTCCCTCCTGGGTCCATCTTTGTTATGGTGTACCTGACCTCTTATGTAATGTGGCGGGTCCAATAAAATCTAGATCTGGATATTTCTTTGGTGAATGTTGGGATGGTCAACATCAAAGTTGCTCTTGCCTCGTTGGATGCTATATTGCTAAAGCAAACACGTGCATGCATTGGCATTTTTACCAACCAAACATCATTCTGATAACATGTTTGTTGATCATGTTTTGATAAACATAGATAGATGTGCATGTGTGTGATGTGAAAGGGAAAGAGCACAGCTACCTTTTATATTCAGTAGCCTACCAAAGGTCGAGTTAACAGAACGTTTTTAAATAATGACGTAACACTCCAGGCAGTCACTTTGACGGTGCAACTGAGCCACTGATGGAAAAGAATTGCATGCTGGGGTTTTTCCTCCCAGTGAAGCGAGTGGATGCAGGATCAGGAAATCCTAGGTTCAGAAGGTCTGCTGAGTGCAGTCTCCAGTGTGACAGTAGAGCAGTGGTTCTCAAACTGTGGGCGCGACCCTCTAGTGGGGCGCCAAAGCATTACAGGTGGGGCGCGAGGGGAAATGCAGATTTTTTTATTTCAAGACCTGTATTGAGAACATCACATATTACAAAGTACACTGACATAAAACTAAGTCATTAATCAATAAAGAGCGACATGCCTGTACTTTAGTGTACATGTTTACATTACGGCGTTAACGCTGCGCGTGCATGACGGCCGAGATTCTCGGCGATTTGCTAAGAATCATCGTGAGTTCGGCTTTCCTGCTTTTGCCTTCAAAATAAGAGCTCAACATTGAGCATTAATTGATAATGGCCGTATCAAGCCTGCGACCCGTTTTAAAAAGATGTTTAGTGAAAAGCTCATTGTAGCATATAATAATGATAAAGTGTGATGACTCACACATATCTGCACTCGTTTTGTTTTGTTTAGCAAAGGTTGCACAATATTGTTTTGAAAAGATATGCAGTGTACAAACTGTGAAGAGATTTTTGCTGAATTTGACCGTAGTATGGTGTGTGCTATTAGAATCACTGACTCTGCGTCGTGTTGATATTTCTTCCTCTTATTATAATTTGAAAAATAAAACGACGGGTAATAATAATATAATATTATATATAATTATAATATTATATATAATATTTATATATTATATATATAATATATATATATATAATAATACAATTTCATCCAACACAACTTGCACAACACATTGACAAACTAATACCCCTCTACACTTCCTCACCCTCTTCTGTGCTCTGCTCTTCTTAGTTTCTGTTTGATCATGTTTTGGCTTTCTCAAGCACCTAATGGTGCATGTATTCATTAATTTGCTGTCGCTTCTTTAATAGTAGCAGTGTGGAAAAGGACAATCTCAGCAGATCTCATAAATGTACATGATGGTTGTGCTGATAGTTGCTGCAAAAGAATTGCAGCTGAAATATTGCTTCTAAAACTATTGACGTCATAATGTAAGTGACAGAAAAAAAGGAAAAGGAATACAACTTAATCTAGGAAGATGTGAGCTGAATTCAGCAAAATCATTTCTTATTTCTTAAGAGAGTCGATGAAATCTTCTTCAATATTAATTTGATCAACTTTTAGGAATTGTATCATATGTTTACTGTTTACTTTTTCAGCCACTCAAAGGTTCCTGGCTAATGCTGCAGCTGCTAGTTGAGATGTTTATATGGATTTCACAAACAAGTATTGTTCAAGGAACAAAGACGTCCAATGGATCTTTGATACTGCTAATGGAAATGTATCTTTACAAGTCTAGATACAAAGCAGCCATCTAGATAACATCTTGTGAACACACACACACACACACACATTCTCACACTAAAGCACAAAGGTAGAAGATACACAGTAACTGAAGAGTAAAAACTGTACTTTTTCTGAGAGAAATAGGCCAAGACTAGATAACCAGGCAATGGAACTAATCCATGACTACCACCAGGCAAGGAAGGAGAGAAGTGAAGAGAGAAAGAGTGGAAAGAGAAGGCAGTGCTGCTTGGGGAGGGAGAGATGGACGCACAAAGAGAAAAAGACACAAGATCAGAATGGAAATCACAAACACACACACACACAGGATGCTAAAGCTGGTAGAACTAAGTCCCTTGCGGTTGGTAGTTCTGTCCGTCTGTCTGTGTCTCATTGTATTATTGATAATTCTCTAAGCTGCTTCGACTTGTCACCAGCACATCAGAAAGTTGAGTGCACTTTTCACATTACGAGAAGGGTTCAATGGAGATGGAAACAAAAAAAGAACGTGCTTGATCTCTACCGGATAAGCATTTCATATTTTTTGAGTTTTGATCCTATTGTTTATTTATTTTAACTGTCTGTCCAACTGAGCGCTGAAGCCACACAGTGGTTTATACCAGTTACAACTGGAGTTGTATTTGTGGGCTTAAAGGAACACTGAATACTATGTTTTGATTGCACTAATTATACAAACACTCCTCCCCCGGTACATTTGAAAGGTGGCTTTGAAAAAAGACTGTAGCTTTGCTCCTTTTTAGAGGATGGCAGCTGCAATCAGCATGGAGTTACAAAACAATACAACCCATTTGGAAGCAGGATCAAAATGGCTATAGAAGATTCCCAAACTACTCTTGTGGCATAATCATTTTTTTTACTGCTTGTCTGAATGCTCAGTATGATCTAGACTTTCAACTCTTTGCCAAAATATGGCTGAATATGCAGCTTCCATTGTCGCTGGGGCAGTAAGCTGTTTATATCTGGTGCAAGCCTTGTAATGTTTTATGGGGCTGCAGCTAACGATGATTGTTATTATTGAATAATCTTTCCATTATTTGTTTCCAGTCATAAATTAATTCTGCAGTTCATAAACTAGTCAGGCACAGTATTTTTAATCACTTGTTAAAAAAACAATATGTTTAATTTACAATGGTATGTAGAACCAGAGAAAAGAAGCTTACTGACTGTAACTTTAACTTCAATAGACTCATGATATACATACAGTTACATACATGACATTTGACATCTGCATTGAACCCATCCCAAGCATTTAGGAGCAGTAGGCTGCCTTGTGTTCAGTGCCTCGCTCAAGGACACTTTCACAAGCTGATAGTAGGAGTCAGGGATTGAACCACCAACCTTGTTGTTAAAGGACTCAGAAGAATAGTCTTTGTTTATTGTTGTCAAGAATGAAAGTGACCAGGAGGAGTTTAGCTGGAGCAGGCTGTGGACTGATGCTGAGTTCAGCTGTTTGGCTGGACTCTTCGACTGATGATAACATTTAGATTTGCAGGTCTCCTGCCTCACTGAACACCTGTTACTGCTGAGACACAGCGGGGGGGGGGTGATAGAAAGTTACAGGTAGACAATAGATGGACCTGTGCCAAGTCACACCACATGAGGACGAGAAACAGAGGAAAAGTGAGACAATGTGTGCCAGTGGCCAGAAAGACACACATTTCAATCAGGAGAGACAAGTGAATGATTAATAATAGGCTCGGGCGCCAGCTGTTGATCAGCTGATGGACTTGTGACTCCTCTGACAGCCGGTGTAGGATATGAGCTGCTGGTGAGGGAGCCATACAGGTGGAGGCCTACGAGCCCGGTGTGAGGGGGGTGGTCTTCCTGTCTGAACTTTCGCTAGATCTTCATGTCCTAAAATATAATGTCTGAAATTGGTTGCCACATTGAAATGTATTCACATTTCGTCAGACATCTGCAGTAAACGTTTAATTTACTGTGAATTATCTGAATTTCTACTTTAGTTTGAGATAGAAAATTGAAGCAACATGCTCGAAAAAAACAAGGTTAGAAGATACGGTGACAACAAGATAGAGAGATAGATATATACTTTATTAATCCCCAAGGGGAAATTTGTCGTCACAGTAGCAGCACCAATAAACTAAACACACGAGAATAAATATAATAAAATATAAAATATAAAAAACAGGCATGAAAGATATAGATGTATACAAGTAAAATATAAAATACAAAATGAAGTACATAATAATATATAACAAGAAGAAAAAGAAAGTAAAGAATACAAAGAACACAACTCTAGAGGTTCCCCAAACAGATCCCACCCCGAGCAGAAGACACAAAGCAACAAAAGCATCAACAAATATCAAAATGACGATTTCAAACAGCACTCCTGGATAAGGCATGAATAGTTAACCATGAGCATTGGCCACCCACAGTCGTGTCATTCACTTTGTTTAAAAAAATAAACAATGTACTGTAGCCTTTCATGTGTACTTTTCTACTTGTCAAATGCTATTCTGCTGCTATTTGTGGTGGCAGGTGTCAAACTTCCAGAAACAACAATGAGTGCAAAAAACTAAGCGTCACCTCACTGTGCCATTCGTAACAAAAATGTATGTTACAGCTGTAAAGACGCAATACTCTTTATATATGCCAATAAATAAAATCAGATAAGTCAAAATAGTTATATTCTATGGAAAATCTGTGAAGCTTTCCACATTTGGTCCTTCATTACGATCGTAAACCTACTTTCATAAGATGTACCTCAATATTAAAGACTCTTAAATGTTTCAGCGCTGCTCTTCACTTTGTTCGATGTTAATTATTTTGACAGCGCTACTTTTAATAGGATGTCATCCCATTCATCTTTAATGTCGCAGCTGTTATTATAGTTCAAAATGTAATGTATTCCTTTTAACGGTTGTTTGGACTTTGACGTAAACGCACTGATCTCGCATTTGTGTTTTCTACATTTTATGGTCAGTGCTGTGTGCAAGAAGAATGAAAATACAAATAAAACCATTGTTGAAATAGAATCCAAACAAAACATTACAATTAATTTCCAAATAGAAAGCCTGTGTTACGGTTCTGCAGCTTGCACACCTATCAGCATCCTTATCCTCATCATAACGGTCATAGTTTTGCTGTTCTGCAACGTACAATCTTATTTTGGTGCACTGAAGTAAACCAAAACGATGACGGATAAATAAATAATCACATTACACATTATTAATTCCACGAGGAGACGGTGCTAAATTTCCTCAGATACATGTAAGTTGTGACACTCTAGAGTTTACAAGTCAACAGTCATATGTATAGTAACAGGCATTTCTTATGCTCTCTTATTTAGCTCTATCCCTTAGGCATAGCGGTTGATTTATATTTTGCATTTCAAAACATCATACATCATAGGATGTAATGTGCTCAGGCATTTAGACACGGGGCCCCTGGCGCTCCTTTCTACACTCTTTGACTTACTGACGAACCGGCTGGCTGAATGGCTGACTGTCATTGGTAGAACATCTGAGCTGGCATTTATCCAGAAAATCAACTGTTGTTTTTGCTCCCTTTGGGTGTTTGTTGAACGGTAATATAGAATATACACTTCCTGGAAATACAGGGGGGAAAAATGTGTTTGTTTCACACACATCAAGGTGGAAAGGATTTCTCGGTAAAAAGCCAGAGTTTGAAATGCCTCCAACAGAATCCATTTTTTTCCCTCAGATACATCAAAGTACAGAGAGGAAAGCACTTTGATATCAGAGGCAAAAACCAAATGATGCTCTCCACTTTTCCAGCTTTCCGTTTTATTTATACATCAGGAAATAACAGTTATTTTTATGCTTCACACTTTAAAAACGTTGCGCAAAATGGTCGACCAAAAGTACCACTTCATCTAAAAACGAAGAACCATTTTTGGAATCTTCAAACATTGAAAATTGGGGCTAAGGAAACCTTGTTTCACAATGGTCATTTTAAAAAGTATTCTTTCTAAAGTCTTAGGAATAACTTTATTTCATTGATACTCAATGCATTGTGTCTGGGTGCCTTAAGACCAATTGTCAGTCACTCAGAAATTTTAGCTATGCAAATAGCTGTTAATATAGCTGACGTTATTATGTTTTAATATGTTTTCAGGTGGTAAAGAGGGACTAATACATATAATATAATATAATATAATCTTATCTTAAAATAACTGTTTATATTGCCATTGGTCAGTTTATTCAACTAACATCTGTTTGCACATTTGCTGCAACGTTTCCATAGATGCAACAGAGCTTGAGGCCAGCCCTCCATCGCTTGAGCATACTACAGTGTTGACAGTGTGCTGGCAAAATCATACTTCATTTAGCAAGCAGTTAGCTGTTGTTTGCAGCCACTTCGACGAGCTGTTGATGGTCACTGATTGAGCACTTTCAACAAAGTTTAATTGAGTAATTCGCAGTTATATACCAAACAATGGAACTGATACTGTTGAACAATTAGTACAGTTTGAGATAGTTGTGAAAGGTCCTTGGGAAAAAGCTGTGAGAGCCCTAAAAATGTCATTAAGGTACATTTTGTTCCTCCTTTTTTCAATGAATGTTTGTTTGTTTTTGTTTGTGTATTTTATTCAGTCAATCAAATCAAATACAATACAATATTATCCTATATAATATAAAAAAGAGAAAGACTGAAAAGGTATAGGTAGAAGCAAAAAATGCTTATAAATTCCTATCCTAAATTGAAACCAAAATAAATCAGAAAATTAATATAAAATAAAGAAGAAAATAAAACAACAACAACAAAATAACAATAAACAAAATAAAAAACATTATATATTTATATATACTACCACATACATCTTCCAAATTAATACGTTTTTAATTACATTTATAACTCAAGAATTGTTTTATAAATAATTCCCTTGAAGACCAAAAAGGAGTTCACCATTCTTACATCCATTTCAACATTATTCCATAATTTGACTCCTACAACAGAAATACATCTTCTTTTAATCCCTTTTGTACCGTGAACTTACAAACATCTCTCAAATCATATTTACACTCATGTATTGAAAATAAACTTTGTGTCATGATAGTGTGACCGTGATACAGCATGAACAGCCGCTAAATGGAATTGGGCCATCATAGATGATATTGACATCCATGTGTTTATTACTCTCACCCATCAAAATGTCTTCCATATGTCCGAGGTGATGTTTTTGGTTGAGCTGATCACCTTTTTCAAGTAATTTGCTTAGCTTTAGTTTGAGGTGTGTAACTCTAACGTCTCAGGTTCAAACAGAGGTGCTGAACAGCAGTACAATGTTCTCTCAAAAACCTTCATTAATACTATTAGTACCTTCAACAGAGCTAATATTCAAAGCTTAATATTCTAAGCAGCTTTTAAGAGTGTTTTGCCACATGAGCCAATTCTCATCCATCTGGCATGATGCTCACAAGTGATGTTGCTTTCACTTTCTCAACACGGTACACAAACAAGCGTTTGTGAACAAACAATTTTCTACTGTTTTCTGACTTTCAAGTTTTTAATTCTTAGTTATTGTCATATTTATGAATGTTTGGAGGCCATGGAAGACAGTATTGGTGGGAGTTTTTAAATGTTAAATCTGCTCATGTGGGTTGCCAGTATTGTGGATATTGGGAACATTCAATTGTGCACTATCTGCAGTATCACCTACTCACACATGTGTGTGTGAGTAGGTGTTGAAATTGGCATTTTTTCTTTGCTAATATATTAGGATTCAGTCATGACTATCCTGATCATATGTGTGTGCAATTAAACCAGATACACCCACATACATAACTACACATGTAATATAAAATACCAGATCTCATTAACTGTAGGTTTCCATGGGCACACAGCCACACAAATAGAAAAAAAGCTATTCATACCAATGATTTATTTCAACTGTATTTGTGGAAAATCTCAGTGCTGAAGAAATTGTATTTAGCTTTAAGCAAACTTTATCTTGACTATCATAAATTGAGCTAAGTAATCTCACCGGTGCGCGTACCTTCAAACAGAGACATGAAAAGGCATCCATCAGTTTGTCTCTCTTTAGGTAAGCAGTACAGTTTCCAGAAAAGCTGAACTAAGTCTCATATCAGCCAATGAGTCAGCACGCTTTGCATATTTTTAGCCCTGTGGCCAATTGCAGTGAAGCACCTGGCCTGACTTTGAATTTGTAATTTGTTTTTTTTCCGACAGTGCACCAAGGTTGCTAAAGCAACTGATGAGTTGTGATGGGGCAATTGACAGGTGACAGATTTGCGAGTGATTTGTCACACAAAGACGCACCTAGAATCACAGTTTCCCCTCATACTTTCATCTTTTTCAAATTTAAAAGATTACAAAAAAACTAGCTTTCATTCTTGGTCTGCTCTCTCCGAATAAAAAGACTGAGATCTGGAAGAGACAACAAAAGAAAAGAGATGAAGAGGTAAAAAGAGAAAGACACATTGTGATGTCTGAAACACTGAGGGTATGAGAGACAGAGAACAGTAGAGAGATGAAATTGACAGATGGCTGACGGAGGGAAGATTCTCAAATATGATGATGGAAAGAGGACAAAAAAGTGGGAAGAGATTGGTACAAGCTCACTTTGTTGCTAAACATTTGTATTAACTTAAAAATGCATTGAGTTTATGTTGGACACTAAAACGTCCAGTATTTATTTATCTTATAGTCTCTGTATTATTGTATCATATAATCACGATACTATTACTAGTAGCCAGCTCCCTTTACATCATGTTTACACTTGACCTTGTCAGAAAAAGATGGTGGCTGTTTTCTTGTTATATTTTGCCACTTATTTATGAATTGTTTTACAACAAGTGCACTGTCCAAGTGAGCCGTAGCATATAAGAACAACTTCTGTACATGAGAACATTGATGCACAGCACTTTGGCACGGTCAACAAAATAGAAGATTATTCAGGATTGGGATTACCTGTTGTCGGACCTGAAACACGGAGAAGACCCAGGAATCCGAGGTTGATGGCTGGGATCATGATCCTGGACTGAAACATTTTTTTCATCGACCAAGTTTCCATCGAGCAAATACCAACCACTGGATGATAAGCTGGATAAACTCAGGAGCAGGATGGCTTTTCAACGGGACACCCAGAAATGTAAAGGTTTTCATGGTGGCTTAGCTCGACTCTTAGATCCCAGACTCAGCCATTGTTCCAGGGCACTCTCTGGAAAATAACATTGGGGAAGAGCAAGGGGATGTTTTTGTGCTTCATGATCAGTAACCAGTAGGGCTCAGGAGTGGCGATCACTTCTTCTGGCTTTTCTCCTTTCCTGGAGTACCTTTTGATCGCAGACCGACCTTATTATCCACACAGCGACACCAACCACGCACTGGACGAGCGGTGTGGAGTATCGGCAGAACAGAGACCACGCGGCCAGAGGCTTATTTTAATGCCGGGGATTTTAACAACGCCAATCTGAGGAAGCTTCTGCTGAGATATCATAAATAATCCAGCTGTCCTCTGCCTGGTACACTTCTTTCCATTGCTCCCCTTCAGCTAATGTGGTTCTGCTTGCGCCTGCCTGTACCTGAGGCAGAAACACAAGCATGATTCACTGCTGGTCCGACCAATCAGACTCAGCCCCACATCACTGCTTCAGCACTGCAGAGTGGTGTGTGTTTCAGGACAACAACAACAACGCCATTCGCATTAATAATATAAGAAATCTACTATAAGGACATTCCCGAATCAAATCAAAGCCCTGGGTTAACTGGAAAAAAATGCACGAATAATGAAAAACAGCAGGACTCTTGAAACGAGACCAACAACATTTGTTGTTCGCACTTTGAGTGGTTTGGCGTCAAAATGTTCATCACCTCTTTCCTCCCTTACTCACTGGACCCAGTGTCATTTGCATAAAAACCAAATAGATCAATGGACGAGGTCACCTTCCAAGAGCAGCACCGATGTGAGAATGCTGCTCGCTGACTATAGTTGAGCATTCAACACCGATGTGCCCTTTAGCTTGTCATCAGAACAAGCTCAACGCTGCCCTCTGGGATTGGATTCTGAACTTCCTGACAGGCAGACCCCAGGCCGTGTGGATATGCACCACCACATACTTCACCCTGCCTCTCAACATCGGCACCCCTCAGGGCTGCATGCTCAACAGTGCCCTGTAACCCCTGTGCACGCGACTGCAACAGAGAGGACCCCCCCCCCGCCCCATCCACCATCAACGGGACTACATGAAGAGAGTCAGCAGCTTCTGGATCCTTATCTGTTTTTTTAGGGGGGGGGTTTTGTATCCATTTATACAGGTGGAACTTGATAGCATTGCCATCCACTAATATTTCTGCTGTTTAAATGTCCCCCCAACAGAGAGGGGAATTTTTGAAATATGAATGATTATTCTTCCAGTTTCTAAATCCAGAAGATAAACTCAGAAGACTCTCAATGTACCGCTAAGGCCTTCAAGGCAAGGGTTGTATCATGGACAGAGACAACCAAAGGTTACGTTTTAGCGGTATACGTTTATTCCAGTTAACCTAGCTTTATTCCACTTAGTTTACTTGAATCTATTGATCAGTGAAGAAGTGTGTTGAAACAGCCCCTGTAGTCCTGATGTGTAATTACATTTTTGAGGAGGCGTAGGTTTGACGAAGCCCGCAGCCCAACCTTGGATCCTATGCACGTAGCCGCAGAGGGTACGATGTAATTCCTTTACGCAGAAGATTCAGGTCACATCTACAGGATCGTAGTTGATCAATGCATTGACAAACTAGAATGGGCACTTGGTAGAGCGCATACCTTCGCATATCACAAGATTGGGCATTGAATTATGAATATTTTGGCATTAGTTGCATGCCAATTGGACAAAAATGTATCGTGCTATGGTAAAAAAGAAGATGTTGACCTTTCCATGACCTTGACCTTTGACCCGATTGATCCCAAAATCTAATCAAATGGTCCCCGGATAATAACCAATCATCCCACCAAATTGCATGCGATTCAAGAAGATTTTGACCTGTTCATGACCTTTGACCTTGAACTTTGACCCAATCGATCCCAAAATCTAATCAACTGGTCCCCGGATAATAACCAATCATCCCACCAAATTTCATGCGATTCGGTTCAATACTTTTTGAGTTTTGCGAATAACACGCATACAAATAAATAAATAAATAAATAAATACACGGCGATCAAAACATAACCTTCCGCATTTTCAATGCGAAGGTAACTATCACTTTACTCCTGTTACTTTTAATATGTTTGTAAATATTAAATCTCTAGATCTGTTTTAGTTTGGAATGTGTTAATTTAAAAATCTGTTGAACGGGAAACATGGTAACAACGACTCATTGGTAGATGTAAGATGTGTGATTATTTGTGTTTTTTGAATAACACTGATGAAGAATGTCCAATGAGTCTCCACTGATGTACCGAGACTCGCCCAGCAGGCCGTATTAAATATTCCATTTCCTGTCCCTTTTTTTGGGCGATAGCAAATTCATTTATCAGATTTTTCTGCTTCCCTTTTTCTCTTTCGACTGTATCTCTTTGTTACTGTGTCAACCTGTCGGTGCGCTTGGACTAAAAAGGATTCAACTGAATGTCATAGGAAGTCTGAGAGGAGATGGGGAAAACGGCGTTGTAGTGTTGATGACAGGAGCGAGGCGAGAACAGAGCGAGCAAAGCTGAGGGGAAGAGGGCAGGTGAGACAATACAAGGGGCGAGGCAAACTAAGGAGAGACATCTTTGAGCAAGTGCAGATGATTTGAGTAGATGTAAGAGGTGCCGAGGAAACTGAAAAAGACAATTTGATCCTATGAATCCCAATTAGATGTGATTAAATACATAATCCTATGGCTTTTGCTTCTAAAAAAATGCAGATTTATACAACGGCCAAAGAAAAAGAGAAAAAGAAAAGGAATGGATAGAGGCTTTATTGGAGATCATTTCAAGTGAATCTTATCCTTTCAAAGAGTGATTATATGCCTGTGCTTTTTCCTTGGTTCTTTTATCGAGCAGTGTTACATGTTAGACACTCTCTGCGTGGGATCTGACCGTCTGAGTCATTCTTAAGGTCTGATCGCTTGAATCACAGCAACACTGACTAATGTGGAATAGTTGTTATACTCTAAGCAGACCTCATTTCTCATTGCAGTCGTTGTCGAGGCCTGAGAAAGTCATTTTACCTTTTGTGTAATCAATATTTTGTAATTTTTACCACTAGGTTACTTTAAATACTTAAAAAGAACAATAAGTACGTTTGCAGCATACAATTATATAAAACTGATGTATTTAAAACTTCTCCAGGTGCTTAGATTGCTGTATTAAAAAAACTCTCTGCTACTGTTTTAGTATAAAAACTCCTGGCAGACTGCCAAGACACCATCTGTGCCCCCAGCCACCTCCACCCATTACCCACATCACCTTGTGCTCACTCTTTATTTCAGTTAAGAATCCTCATAAAACTGTTCATAAGGCATATAGTATAAACATCCTCTGGAGTAATAATTAGTGTCTCATATGATATATCTCACAGTTTCTATTGCTCCCTCATTGAAAAATCCATGATTAAAGTCTATCACTGTTTAAACTGGGGCGAAGACAAATGATGCTTCAGAAAACAAAATAGTACACTCCACAATGATAACTTTATTCAACCTACGCCTGTTTCTATGTGGCGATGTCTCAATAACCGTTCATCCGATCTACTTTACAGCTGGCTAGTGTATTTCTGGAGACCCAAAGGAGTGCCTTGTTGAATTTGGTGCAATTTTGACTGGCAACATGTTAAATATTGATAGAGTTTGAATAATCAAGCAGACAGCCCTCTGTAAATCAGCTGGGCAGGGCTTCAGGGCTCAGCATGTCGTCCGCAGCGGGCCTGACTTACATTCACTGCACTTTCTTTGCTTCTGGTTGCTGGACAAAGCCGGCTAATATTGTCATGTTTGGGCTGGATATACTGACTTTACCCTACTCTTCTTCACTGCGCTGCAGTCAACATTTGTGGAGAGCCAACCGGAAGCACACATGAACCAGAATGTGTTGGCAACTTGAGTATGTTTTCTCACATAAGTAACACTCACGTTTTTGCCATTTAATGACTTGTTACTAACTTATAACACTAAAAATGATACCACCTGCAAAATACCTACTTTAATTAAATCCATGCTCTTCTTTGAAATTGCAATGTTTATGTCAAAGCAAGAGACGAAGATGTTTGGAAATTACCTGTGATTAGTGCATTTTTTAAATTTATTGTGTTTTTATTGAATGTATGCATCAATTCAATATTTACACGTCTTTTAGAAAATGTATACCACATGTGAAGATTATCAGATGATGCCCATCTTATCTATACATATCTATAGAAAGAAAAAATTCAAAACATAGGGCAAATAACAAAAAAGAATAAAGAACGACACAGAAACGACAACAACAACAAAAAAGGAAAACAACTTATAAACTAGGGGGTGATCCATTTTCTATTGTAAATTCATCAATTGATGAGTGATTAGTGTGTTGCCTTCGGGTCAATTTGACCCGATTCAATGTTTCACCCTCCTGTCGCCTTCGGGTCAATATGACCCGATTCAATGTTTAACCCTCCTGTTACCTTTATATTTACTGACATATTTTACCCTTGAGGTCAAAATGACCCCAGCTATTAAAATCTCCAGAAAATTATTAGAATTAATATTGTTTTCCAAGTTTAAGTGTGAGGTACTTTATGTTTGTTTGTTGACTCCCGAAAGAACACCGACATTAAACATTGAATCGGGTCAAATTGACCCGAAGGCGACAGGAGGGTTAAATATTGAATCGGGTCAAAATGACCCGAAGGCAACACAAGGGTTAAAGGTGTTTCTGATCCCAATAGGTACCAACATGTACTTAAATGTAATTTCTATTAAAGGGTGGATAATTTAATGAATGATAATGCATTATATTTGTATTATTATAGTAGTCAGCAGTAACCAATATCATTTTAGGTAAATAGAGTACGACAAAGTTTTCCTCTGTACTTGGGGGGGCCTTTTGTAAGTTATTACAGGATACAATGTATTAGAATAGTAGGACTTGTCAATATTGTTCATATTTAAACATCATAATAAATGGTAAAGTCAGGTTGATTGGGAAACACTGGGGAATGAGTGTATTTCACCTCTTTGTGTGACACCACTACGTTATGGCAGGTGTACTGCTGACGACCCAATGAAATGCAGTGTCAGGTGTGAAGTTGTATGAAAAGACTGCATTTTTTCACCATTAATTTAACGTTTTTTGTTTTATTGCTGGAGTCTTTATTCACATTCACCTTTCAAATTCCAATCCAGCGCACAATAAATCCCTAAGTGCATCAGTACCAAAGTGGACCGTAGGATATATGACTGTCAACTCAATCAATAATGCTCATCTGCAGGATTTCATACAGAAAACATTAACTGAGCTTTCTTCTGCAATTGCTATTAATGGCTTTATAGATTCCCCCAACAAGTATAAAGGCAACAATTACATAACGCTGTAAACAGTTCTATAATTAAGGATTAAAAGCTACATTTTGAATGCTGAGTTATCATTGGAGATAAATGTATTAACCTTTTGTTGGGTTATTATCAGTTATGTTTATTTAATTTTCTTTGTTCCTAATTCCTAATTACATTATTTCAGTTTAATGAGAGATAAAGAATTAGGCCAGTGAATAAGAGATGTTGAGAAGAGGTCAAGGATGGAGACAGAGAAACACTGTGGCCAAACAGTGAAGGAAGAAATCACTGTAACAGATACAGGATACGGATAGAAGTATTCTTATTAAATATAGTCCATTAAAATAATGACTCCTCCTTTTGAAGAAGAGAAAACATATTTGAAAAGTTTATATTATTTACTAAAACTGCTTTTTTAAAATTTATTTTTCCAAACAACACCCATTATAATGAAGCAACATATCAGCCGGTGCAGCACTGGTGTATCTTGCTATGGAACCATTTATTTTTGTGTAGGATCAATTCTAGGGGTGGAAAATAATAATTATATTCTTAGATGCATTGCAATTCTCCCTTAAAAGATTATAACTCCATGCAGAAGACTGGATCATTGTTCATATATAACTAAATTATCAATGTTATGACAATTCCGTGACACTGAGTCGTCCATTGCTTAACGTTGGCCCTGAATGCAACGGAGTGGAGCAATGGAGTTTTGGTGGGGGCGGCTGAGCTTGAGTATTTGTACCTGAGAGTCGGAGCTTTCCCTTTTTGCTGCACACTTTGGAAACGAGATACAAAAACGTTCTTGCTGACACAGCAATTCTCAAACTCTACAACCAAACCAAAGCTAAACTCATGGAATCCCCGAGGAAAGCTCGTCGGATGGCAGTAACACACTATACGGGACATCCGATGCTACAGAATCGTGTGTGATCGTAACCGCACACTTTATCAGTGTGTGTATAGTTTTACGACATGATCCAAAAAGTTATTTTTGTATGAGAGCCTATATCAAGGGGATCCGTTTGAAGAGGAGGCTATATTGTTTATTTGTGAACAAGGGAAGCTTGTTATGTCAAATGACTCAGAACTTGCAGAATGTTCTGTTTTTACGACAATGATGTTGCTCGAGGACCAATTGTATTTTTTTTCCCTCTCCATTCGGTTCTCTTTGGAGTGCTTGGAATTGTAACCCTCCAGTTGCTACTAAGATTGAAATGATTGAAGGATAACGGAAGTAAATTGAGGTGCCTAGAGATTCACAGAGAAAATCAATTCACTGTTGTGTTGACAATAGAACAAATATAGAATCTCCCCGGCCTTATCCTTGAACAGGAAAGCACACGTTGTCGCTTCTACTGAAGTGTTAAAGTTAAACTGGGCAGCTCTAAATGCCCTCGTTCCAACTGAATCTGTGCCTATTGATGTTCATCTCTGCAGCTGCCACAATGACTTGGTCTTTTGACATATGTGTGTGTGTCGGAGTGTGTGTGAAGGTGCCCTTCCTTCAGGTCTATGGGTGTATGTGACTATAGAAGCTTTTAATTTTCACACCTTGTCAGAAGACTTTCAGTTACTGCACTGACGCACACACACACACACACACACACACACACACACACACACACACACACACGTAACCAGGCATGCAGAGGACACATGTCATGAGCTTCTAAACAAAACTGACAAGAGAAAGGTGGAGGGGTAGGGTGAAATGGGTTGAGGCAGAGAGGGTGTCGAAGAGGAAATAGAGTAGGAGGAGGAAGGGGGGGGTCTCCTAATTCTCGCTTCCTCTCTAATCCCCTCCTTCTCTTCTTTTCTCCTCCTCTCGCTCTCTCGCTGTCTCTCAGAAGCATAGAAAATCAGTTTTAATGGTTTGTCAAAGAATGCTTTTCTCCCCCACAGTGGATTGGTGATGCGATGTTTGTGTTAGCTGTGTGCGGATCTATCTGTGTGTGTGTGTGTGTGTGTGTGTGTTTCAAAGGGAAGCTTGCCCTACTTTAGCCAAGTGATTGTCTCTGTTGATATTGCCCATAGCACAGGATTATACGCTTTTCAATGTGGTCAAACACACACACACACATTCAAAAAACAATGCAAACACACAAAAAACGCGCACGTACACACACCAGGAGAACACATGTGTGTATACAGGTAGTGTGGAGTGCACCGTCGAACAGAAACACACCTCGTAAATACACACATAGACATATATGTCGACACAGTGAGTCATGCTGCTCATTACATTAGCGTCTCCTCACTAGAAGCATTTTAATTGCAGCCTCGGAAAGTGTTTGTGTGGAGTTATTGTGTGTGTACACGTGTGTGATTCAGTTAGTGTGAAGAGATAACACAGCTTCTTACCTGATTGTCACTTGATGTGTGTGTGTGTGTGTGTGTGTGTGTCTGTGTGTGTGTGTGTGTGTCTGTGTGTGTGTGTCAGTGTATACATGTAAAAGTATGTCTCTGTGAACAATTCCTTTTGTCGGTAGTGCTTACTCACTCAGAGAATAGTGTTCTCAAATGGGTCCTTCGGCTTGGCTAGTTTTGTGTGAATGTGTGTGTCACTTCATTTGTGTATGCATATGTAAATGTATGTAGAGTCAAGGTTGAAGCATTTTACCGTGTGTATGGTGTTGGTATGATGGATATAGCAATATAGTGCAAGTACAGCAGCTGTAATGTGAGCTTTATATGTTGCATTTGTGTGTTTGTTTTCGCTTGCAAAACAGAGATGGTTGTTCCTGTTATCTTTTTGATGGTTCCCTATCAGCTGGCTGTACTGTATGCACTACATCAGGCATGTCAAACTCATTTTCACTCTGGGCCCCATCAGCTTCATGGCTTCCCTCAAAGGGCCGGTTGTATAAACTACCCCTGAACATATCGTTAAATAACTCTCTTTGCATTTGATCATTGTTTATTTGAGTGTAGAAATATTTTACATCAGAACATTTCTCTAATATTATTACACGAATCCCTTTCGTTTGAAACCTTCAAAATGAAAGCACAGGATATTTTTCTAAAGCTTCTTTTAAAAAAGGTGATCACATGTCTTTCAAGCCGTCGGGGGCCACATAAAATGACGCGGCGGGCCAGATTCGGCCCGCGGGCCTTGTCTTTGACACCTGTGCACTACACAATGAGAGAGGTAAACAGAGCATGATGAAGGTAGAGAAACACAGCGATAGTAGAGAGAGAATTAACGAGACGGATATACAAAGGAGAGACGAGAGTTACAAAAAGCTAAAAGGTCAGTTTGTTGATGCATTTATCTAAGGACACACAAGTGGACATATTCTGACTTTCAGTTTAGTTAAGACGTTTTTTTTGACATTGCAAATCCTTTATGAAGACTGTTTGCTTTTAGACCCGCTCCCAAAAAGCAAGGGGTTGTTTTGCTGTTGCAGGTTCCTGTGAGTCAAATAAATGCAAAGCAGTAAGAGAAATGGGTTTGAAGGCTTATCAGTCACCAAACACTGAACACATAGTCACACGTCTCTATAATCCCAATGATTTATTCTATATCTTTGTTTTGCTTTTTGTTACGTTTTTTCAAATACGTATGCATATTTACAAAGAGACGTTCTGTTTGGCACCTATCCGTAACTCACAATCACAACTTTGAGCTCTTTTCCAAGTGTCCCACATTACTGATGGCAAAGAGCCAATGGCAGGCTTTGGGAAAGTTTCCTGTTCAGTTTTCTACCATTGCCAAGTGCACCAGTGATTTGAGTATGCTTTTGTTTTAGAGTAAAAGAGACTCTCAGATGTCATGTGCCATGATTTTTGCCATTATACGATATCTTACATTAGAGAGCTAACATGGCCGCACTTGAACTGGGTACATCGTGAATACAATATAAGGTCAGGAGGTGTAAGACGTGCATTACACCTTTTATAGACTTAAAAACAAAAATCAGATTGTGTGTATTTGTATGTGTGAGAGACAGAAAGTGCTTAAGTCTGGAGGACCGAGAGTCTTGCCTAACAGCCAACAGTCTGGATACCCACACACCCTTGCTGAGGCTGCTGTTGCTAGGCAGAATAGGCTTTTCCATGTGCAGGTCGGCCTGTGTGGTCACAGATGAACTTTGAGGCTTCCAGGTCATGATTAGTTTAAGTGTTGTTTGCCACGGACCCAGGCATTTATATGTTGCTTTGCAAGTTAAGGACACAACTAACTATAAGTTCAAATAAAATACCTTCTGTTTGGAATACTGGATACATAAAACAAAAAAAGGATTCCTATAAGATAATTCCTCTCTAGAAACTGGAACTGCTCTGTTAATGGTCTAATGATTATATGTACTCCCTTGGCTTGCCATTGAGGAGGAAATCAGTGCTTTTATCTCATCGGACCCCCTTTCATAACCTCATTGTTTCAACCTGAGATCCCCCTTCAAGAAACAATCACCTTGTGAGGGCCCACTTGAAGCAGCCATTGACCCATGTTAGGGCCAGATTCACAGTAAGAAAAACACTGGGCTACGACCCAGTGCAACGTGGCTCGCTGCCAGATGCCTACTCACAATATCTGGCCACACTGCTTCTGTTTCTTACCACAGCTCAGACAAATTGGTCCCTCTGGGTTTTTTTAGAGGTTTTTTGTACCTATTGTGACACGAATTAAGTTGACTTTTTGAGAAAATTGCGAAGAAATTTACATTTTTAATACAGGCTATTTTTGCAATATAATTGTAATAATAGTTTGAAAATTGCAAGTCAGGGACAGAAAAAGATACTGAGGCGGCAATTATTTCATTCAGTGTGGATTTATGTAACTAACCAGCTGTGAATATGTGTCTTTGAGAAAGAGACATATATAATATTCTCCTGTGATAATTAGCATGCTGCAAATCAGAGCATGCTACTGGAAATATTAGGAATAAAAGTGTTTATCTCTTGAACGTTCAGAGCAAAGGAAATAATGCTCATAGCCTTGATAAATGTACCTCCAAACCAGTGTCTGCACAACACACACTGTAACCTTTTTAAAAGTGTATAGTTTGACCTTTGCGTTATGTTCTTCTGAATACCAAGTAAGGCGTATGATAAATTGTAGGATAATAATGCCGGTTAAACACAAAGTGCACTAATTTCCCTGTTTGTGTCTGAAAGCAAACCTGGAGCAAAAACAACGCTCACTGTCATCTCAATCATCCTCCATTGCTTCTCCTTAACAGCTTCGCTTAGGAATTGGTGATTGTTGTATATGAATGTGTAAGTAAACATAACATAGATTATGTATCTATTATTACTTTAAGTATATACGATTAAAAAGAGTGTCTGTCAATTTGGGGATTTTATCTGCTAAAATTGCACAATGGTTTTGATTGATATGTTTATTTATTACACACACATACACACACACACACTCTGGTAGATAGACAGCTTGACAGGCAGTGAGGGGGTGGGTGAGATTCCTGGTTTAAGCACAGTATAAGGGGATTGCGCAGCAGGCTGTTGCTGGGGGACACCAGAAACTCAGCAGGGTTTTTACCCTCTCATCCTACAAATCAAATGCCTCCCACTGCCAAAGTGCCCTTGAGCATGGCACTCAACTCCTCACAACAATGAGTTCCTTACAACAGGAGATCTGTGTGATCCTGTCTGTAGCTTTCACTCCCTGTGATGTTACCTTGTTTGCGTGGCTGTGTGAATGGGTTTATGCATCTCAGATTGTAAAACGTACAAAATGTGATAACATCTTCCAGAATAAAAGAAAATAAACATAATTAAACATCTGAATACTTTTAAAAACAGTATTATAATGTGTTGTTTAAAAAAAGTAAGCTTACGGTGACAGTTGCTAGCCTTGGGTAGACTGCCAACTAGTTCCATAGTGATTCATTATCCATAAATACAACTTTGAATCTTCGCTAAGTGCTGCACACATATTTACCACATTGTATTGTATTCATATTGTAATACGTTGTAAAACTCATACCTTCAAAAATACAAAGTCAAATTTCCTTGTATTTAGTTGAGCTTCATGTATTTTCAAAAACAAATTATCCAATGGGTTTAAAGTATCGGAGCTACAGGTTCCGAATGAAAACAGTATGTATGAAGTGTAACACAAAGAGACACTAAAAAAGGAGAAAAAAATGCCATTCTTGCCTCAAGCCATTCTCATGTTGTTTCCACTTTATAGCAGCACATCGAGAGAAAAGAAGCTCTTGGTGTTTATTCAAATCCCTTTCAGGCGTTACATATTTAAAAATATTCATTGCTCCATGAGATGTGGTACATATTCATACTACCACTGTTAACAGACAGTTGCACCATGTTATTTCCCCCACCATTCTGTCTATAGTTTGTACAAGAAACACCACCAACTAATCCTGGGATTTAAAATACATTTTAAACTTTGTGTCCAAAGCTTGTTTTCTGAGGGTTTTCTTTTGCTGTTTTTATATGATAGCAAAAAATCTTCCCCAAAGAAAAATAATATCGGTCCTTGTTTTCAATATGTTCCCCTCTTTTCAAGATGTCTTCCATCATCGACTCACTGCCCGTCCTTTCTCTTGCTCAGTGTCTGTTTTTTCCACAACAAGCGCTTCTTGTCTCTCACTTTACACCGAGCTGTGCTGCGCCACCCATAGACTAATGGCAGGCAGACTGAACAAATGGATTACACTCCCAGAATGACAGCTTGAAACAAATAGTTTCAGCCAGGAGCAAACCTCTACTGTACTAGTCGGAGGTCTATCTTGTGCTGGCAAGAAGAAGCCAAATGCTCTGCAAGATGGAAAAGAGTAATATTTGTTTTATGAAGTTATGTTGCCTTTGTTTCTGATGAGTGTGCGAAAGATTATTTCTTTCGATTTTAAAGCCAGTTGATATAAGAGGAAACAAAGAATAAATTGCTGCTATCTCTCAAAAAATTCTACTTTTCTGAAAAGAAGAAAGCTGCTCCTCTCTTGTGGACGGTCATGCTGTTTTACATTTGCTGAATGGACTTCATATAATGTTCATACCCCAAGATAATGTATGTTAATTTGAAACTTAAGTGTTTCAGTAGACAAAGTAACTACATTTAATGATAATTAACTGACAGTTATGGAGCATCTATAACTCCCAGCTGATTTGACCGTAGGTTTAACTCATTTTATGGGGATATTAGGAAATGTAAAAACATTTAGCAAATAAATCTATCAGTGTGACTCATAACTCTCTAAACCACACGTGTCAAACTCATGGCCCGCGGGCCAAATGTGGCCCGCCACGTCATTTTATGTGGCCCGCGACGGCATGAAATAAATATGATGCCTTTTCTTAAAAAAGGGAGGAAAAAAAATCTTGTGCTTTTATTTTGAAGGTCATTTTTTTTGCAGCGGACTGCGGTCTGTTCACGCTCCTTCATGCTGCGTTCAGCCAGAGGAGAGGCGAACCTTTGCGTTGCTTTACTAAATGTACTCGCGTGAGTTCAGTCCCCGGACTATTTGTCACGTTTTCTTCACTCGCGCTAGAAGCGCCGGAGAGGGGGCGTGGCTTATCGTGGCATAACAGCTCGTTACCACCATCCACCACGGAAGAAATACACACTCTTTGTTCTGTTGAGAAAGTCCCACACACGTCGGACCATCAAGCCCTCGAGTCTGGGTTCATAATATTACATATTATATTATCCGTAGCCGCTCGCAGCTTCTCCAGGAGCTGCGTCTGGATGACGGCCGCTTCCAGACGATCAATATCCTCCGTAGGTTCTGATTCAACGGCATGACGTCAGTGACGTCACGCGGAGCATTTCAACAGTCTCACCTACTTCTACTGCCCGAGTTTAAAAAATCAGCCCGACTGAGGCGCATTTTTTCACGCGCCCGGCGGACATCCAGACGCGCGTGCGTGTGCGTGCGTGTGTGACCACATTGACTTTGTATTAACAAACATCCCCAGTTCCCCTATTATGAATTCCTCCATCAGGTCTATGTTGTGGTCACTAAGGTTGAAGTGAGTGCTGCTTCATGTTGTTCAGTATTTATAATATAGTCAGAAGAAAAGTTAATGTTGAATATGTGAATCTTTTTTAATTACCCTTGTTTAATTTATTTAGAGTTTGTGTATAAAAGCTGCTCCTCAAGACTCTGACTTGTAGAGCAGCTTTATGTGTCATAGGTTCAGTGAGTGAGACATGAATTACATCTTTGAGGCTTTTTAAAACCAGACTTTTATATTTCATGTTTATGCATGAAAGCACTGTTTAGACATGTTTTAAAGTCTGAAGTTACTGAGTAGTAATGTATGTTGTATTACCTTGTGTCCTTAAGATTCACTTGTTGGTTCATAATTGACTGTAAAATGGAATATTACTAAATAGTTTTGTTGTGCATACTGTGGTATTCTGAACTCTCAGGTTCAAACTGCAACATCTTTTCATTAAATACATTTGAGAAGTTAAAAATGTCCCTCGATTTAGGTCTCAGCTTGTCATTCAGGGGTGATAGTGCGTCCCAAAGCCAGACCAGTAGAGAACCACAGCCCCAGACCAATAGAGAACCACTGCCCAAGACCAGTAGAGAACCACTGCCCAAGACCAGTGGAGAACCACTGCCCCAGACCAGTGGAGAACCACTGCCTAGACCAGTGGAGAACCACTACCCAGACCAGTGGAGAACCACTACCCAAGACCAGTGGAGAACCACTGCCCAGACCAGTGGAGAACCACGACCCAGACCAGTGGAGAACCACTGCCCCAGACCAGTGGAGAACCACTGCCCAGACCAGTGGAGAACCACTGCCCAGACCATTAGAGAATCACCTGTCTCAACTGTGACAAAGCTTTTAACAAAGTTAATGTAATAATGTTTGTTTGATCTTTGATAAAGTTAAAATAAATATAATGAAATTAAATAGATTTATTTTATAATATTAAATACATTTGCATATATAGTTATCAATTCATATAAGTACACCTAAATAAACAATAAACAAATGCAAAGACAGTTATTTAACAATATGTTCTGGAGTAGTTAGAATGATACCGTGTTACAGTTACAACCGGCCCTTTGAGGGCAGCCATGAGGCGGATGTGGCCCTCGGTGAAAATGAGGTTGACACCCCTGCTCTAAACCATCAATGCTGCAAAGTGGATTTCAGTTGTACCTCTTCACAAACAACTTCAAATTGATCACACAATTAAAAAAATATTATTTTTAGGTTCTGGGAGCACCGTGCCTTAGTTATGAGTCATTGGAAAGATATATTGTGGACAGTGGAAATCTGGTGTATTTTTCCTCTTCATTTAGCCCTCGTGTTCTACACCTCTGAGCTTCCCATCACAGCGTCTGTTTTTCAAGCTTCCCCGGAGCAGCTGGAGGTCAAGATCCTCGGTCAAGCACATTATAATGGTCCCTGAATAAGGCCATGTCCACACTGCTGTGGTTCCATTTTAAAACGCATACCTTTTGCTCCCTTTACACTGAGCGTGTACAATACGCTGGAGTTTCAGAGCACTGAGGAGTTTGGAAACGCTCCAGAGGACGGATATGTTTGAAAACTCTGGGGTTTACTTCCAAGTGTGGTCGGTTGTAAACGGAGAAGTTGAGAAACGATGGCGTAGACACCCGCGTTCGCTACTTGATTTGGGATTTACCAGTCCTGACATGTCCTTCCCTGATTCGTCACGCCTCTGTCACATGACTCTACATTTCCACCTCGTCGCCGGTTCAAGTAAAGACATTTCTGTTCCCTCTTTTCGCTATTGCTGTTCTTCCTCCGGAGTGACTGTTTTTAGACCGTCACGCATATACTCTGTGTCAGTGAATGGTCAAGTTATATGGATATGGACGGAGATTGTTTTTATAAAAAACGTATTAGTATGGATGCAGCCTCAGTCTTTTCTTTACTTCCCCTGTCAGGATTTGACCTCCTGGTCAGTGGATTTTAACCCACAACCGCCTGTTCACAAGCTTCCTCTGTGCCTCTGAGGTGTTCAAATCCAGAGGCTGAGAACAGCAGTCCTATAATGTTGCCTTGTTCAGGTGTGTTTGGTATACCGTAGGATGTCATGACCAACGCTAGAAAACAGTGCATAAAACCTGCTAAAAAGGAGAAAAAAATTAAAATATATTTAGTCAGTAATAGTCAATATAAATCCATCAAGAGAATAGCTAATGTCAATGCCACATTCATTTTGAGATACTTACCATAAGAAAAAAAGAACAGCAACATGAAAAACAGCAGCCTATGCAGCTCTTTTCAATGTGATGATATGAAGAATCCGCAGAGCCCTGCATCCCTTTCTAATAGCTTATAACAAAGCCCCCAAAATCCACTTGTGTATTTATATATATATATATATATATATATATATATATATATATATTGTAATAGCTGTGGGTGTCGGCGGGGTACGATTCAGAGCAGCACACAGGAGTTCGGTAAACTCAATAGATTATTTTATTTAATTGCAGAGAGTATCGCCGGCTTGTCGCTGTCGCGTCTCGGTCAGCTCTTCGCCTCTCTCGTTCACCAGCTAGCTCTGCTCTTATAGGAAAGACAACAGACCCAAATTGAGCAAGAACTTCATCACAATATTCTAATTTTCTGAGACAGTCCTGTATATATAATCATATATATATTTATATATATATATATATGTTTATATATACACACACTATATATATAGTGTATATATATACACTATATATATATATTTTGTTGTTGTTGTATGTAAACATGTCATTGCAGTGCTTTTTCATTTCAAAACTAGCTTTAAAAATGATTCTATTGTAGCTGTTATTCTCTCTCATCTGGTACATTACATAGTCATATTTAATCTCAAGTCCTTTGTAGAAAATTGTTGTCTATTATACTGACTATCACACTATAATTGTTTTTGTAAGACAACCGTTAATGTATGTTCACATTTATTGTTGTTTTGTTGTAATTTTATAGTTAATTGACTGTCCAGAATATCAAATCAAATGTGTATAATTCAACTATAGCTTCCACTTACAGCACGATGAAATGATCATCAGTATTTTGCTTTTGCTTTCGCCGCCTGCAAATTCTGGAATATGCTAAATAAGCCAAAAATCTATCATCAATTCAAAATAAACCTCACAGCGAACACTCGTTGAGATTGTAATGGTTTGAGCCAAAGTGCCCTAATGATTTTCCGATAATAACCATTATTACTTAAAGTGATGATTTTGAACATTAAGTTCATGCAAGTTTGACTTCACAGAAATAGCAAAGACTGCTTTGTCACGCAAACCTGAGGGGACTAGCATTGTAGTGTGCACTATGGAGAATAAGAACAATGTTGTATTACTAAATATTACATTTGTTTTTTTAATATGGTTCATCTGCTTTTTCCCCAAGCTCCCTACTGAAATGAAACAAAGCCTCTGAGCTTGTACAGGAAGCTGAGTCTGCCTCTACACACACATGGCATCCTCCTCTCACTGCAACACACATACATCGCATCCTTTTAATCACGGTCTGCCCTGTTCACTCTCTTGCTTCATGTCCGCTGCCACACAACTCACCTGAAAGCAACTGTCCCTAGCTACCACTGCTGTAGCCGCAGCTACTGATATGTATTCAGAATCTCAAAGAGCTCCACCTTCACCTCCACATCCAGCTTTGAGTCTTCCCTTATTGGAAAAAGAAAAATATATATTTTTCCCTGCTCCCGACTTAGTCTTTCGTTGAGGGGATCGATGAGGTCATAGTGTAGACACTTAACATCTAGGCTGCATATCTTTTACACATGACTCACTAATACAGTAAGATGCAGAGAAATGTCTGAGTTATGGAAATATTGTTTTTTGTGGGCCAAATTTACCAGAAGATTGCAAGGATATGCTAAAGGTCATCAAGCATTGATCCAGATATACATTTGCAGATTATAAAGTATACAGGAATTTGTGATGCTTTAAATAACTTCTACTGAAATTATTAAATTAGGAGTGTGTTAAGGTGAATTATATATATTTGTGTATATATTTGACAATACATTCACAAATGACTTGAAAGTACCACAATCCAGTCATTGAATCCCATTGTAACAATATGTCAGGTGGATAACAACACACTTTACACCAAAATACTAATACTTCCTTTGGGTGATTCATTTTCATGGTTTCCTTCTAGGTCTCCTTTATCATCTAAAACTATACCAGTTGCATTATTTAGAGAGACCAACTCGCTAACACTAACATTATCATATCATTTCCTTGTCTAATCTATAAAGGAATGGTCATTGTTAATGAAAATAACCCCGTACAACCCTCCAATCTGAAACGGAATCCTAGTGTTATAAGAGCCTTTGAACATCAGATGTCCCCAGAGGTAAACAGCTGGATAACGATGGGCAGTCAGACAGATGGACGGAGCAACAGAAAGACACAAATGCAGGCTGGCCGGGCAGTCGGTTGACTATGAAGACTCACTGTCTGGGATCACAGAGTGGCTGCGCGATTACATCAGCTGGTTGACTGTTTGGACAGTTGACCATTGGATGAACAATCCGGCTCACTTGTTTTTTGTGTACATGTCAAACAGCTCTAGGATCAGTTGGTCTGGCCAGATTGGGAAGGAGAGCGAGATCTCAAGTAAGTAGGAAGATAAGCGTCAGATGGAGAGAGAGACACAGAGTTGGACTGGGATGTATAATCCTGTTGGCCCATCAGTATAGTGACAGCTCGACAATTACTGCATGTTGCACTGCTGGTGGTGATTTCAAACCGTTCATTTGTGGATGAAATGCATATTCCAATGCAACATGGTTTCTTTCCTCAATCGATACATAATTTATTGATGAACTTGTTTGAGTAACATCTCCATCTCGGCTAATGCCAGAGTTTCTTTCAAGGCCTTCACAAGGTCGTCAGTAGCAGCCATAGTTGCTCCATAATGCAGTCGAATCAATAGAAGTCTCCACTTCTTAAATCTCTCACCAGTGTCAACAGTCCACCCTGGCCCCAAGAAGAAATGCTCTTGGGAGTTCATAGGCCCATGAAATATGAAAAAATGAAAGAAGCAAAGCAGGATCACAATTATTACTTATATCACGTCACCTATGTTTACATTTTATTTGTTGAGTGTTGAAATATTCATGCGAGCATGCAATCGCTGTCCCTTCATGGGCCACTAAGGTGATTTATTATAGCCCGTGAGCAGGCAATGCTCTGGTTGAGAAAAATAAAGGGTACACTGAAATGCAGCACACAACTACGTCACACTGCCAAAGAGAGAAATGTCAATCGAAATATATTGTGTCTATATAATGGGCTAAAAAACTAAAACATTAATGGGATGGGATGGATGAGGTTAGGGTTGGATGATTGGCAAATGTCACAATATAATTGACAAAATACATCAATATCGAAATCGAGACAATATTGTAGGGTTGAAGAGTTTTCACGAAATATAAATCGGTGAGATTTTTGATAAATCATCATTTATGTGGATAAAATGAGGAAGTGGGTAAAGGCAATAATATAACAGCTTGAACAGCCTGTTAAATTCAGATTAGGACATTGCAGGAAGAGACCACGCTTATGCCATATTAAGAAGTAAAGATAACCCAAATCTAAAACAGTATCTAGTCGCATATCACTATAAAAATGGTTTTGCCATGCAACTATCCATCCATCCATCCATTTTCATCCGCTTAATCCGGGGTTGGGTTTCAGTGGCAGCAGACCCAGCAGGCTGACCCAGACTTCCCTCTCAGCCGCAACACTTTCCAGCTCATTCTGGGGGATCCCGAGGCATTCCCAGGCCAGCTGGGAGATATAATCCCTCCAGTGTGTCCTGAGTCTTCCCCGAGATCTCCTTCCAGTTGGACGTGACTGGAAAACCTCTAAAGGTAGGCGTCCAGGAGGCATCCGAATTAGATGCCCGAACCACCTCAGCTGACTCCTTTCGATGCGAAACTCCAAGCTCAACTCCAAGCTCAACTCCAAGCTCCCTCCTGATATCCGAGTTCCTTATCCGATCTCAAAGGCTGAGCCCTGCCACCCTACGGAGGAAACTCATTTTATGACCCAGAGTTTGTGACCAAAGGTGAGGGTTGGAACGTAGACCGACGAGTAAATTGAGAGCTTCTCCTTCCGGCTCAACTCCCTCTTCACCAAGACGGTCCGGTACAGCGCCTGTTTCACTGCTGCAGCCGCACCGATCCACCTCTCGATCTCCCGCTCCATCTTACTCTCACTCGTGAACAAGACCCTGAGATACTTGAACTCATTCGCCTGGGACAGGCACTCAGTCCCCACCTGGAGGAAGCAAGCCACCGCTTTCCGGCAGAGCACCATGGCCTCAGATTTGGAGGTGCTGACTCTCATCCCCGCCGCTTCACGCTCGGCTGCAAAACGCTCCAGTAAATGCCGGAGGTCACGGTCCGAGGAGGCCAACGGGACCACGTCATCTGCAAACAGCAGAAAGGCGATCCCGAGACCCCCCGAACCTGACATTCTCCACCCCCAGGCTGCGCCTAGATATCCTGTCCGTGAAAGTCACGAACAGGACCGGTGATGAAGGGCAGCCCTGGCGGAGGCCAACACCCACCGGGAACGTGTCTGACTTAATGCTGAGGATACGAACACAGCTCCTACTGCAGGCGTACAGAGACCGGACAGCCCGTTGCAACGAGTCCGGAACCCCATACTCCCGCAGCACCCCCCCACAAAAAAAACCCAGAGGGACCCGGCCGAAAGCCTTCTCCTAGTCCACACAATACTTGTAGACTGGTTGGGCAAACTCCCAGGACCCCTCCAGTAGTCTTGCGAAGGTAAAGAGCTGGACCACAGTTGCACGGCCTTGACGGAATCCGCACTGCTCGAGGTTAACAGGTCATTACTATTAGGCAACTACACAAGTTAAAACTGTTTAATCAATACAACATAATCTAAAAACTAAAATACAGTGTTGTAGAATAATGGTTCATAATTATTTACAGTTTCAACGGTGTGTTTCCTAAATTTACTCACAGAAATTGCAAAACTATTAGCATGACCTACCCTCTACTGGTTTATCCAGCACACAACATGTAATTAGCCTGGCCACAGGGAGCTGAATGCAAAGACTTGCTCAGTAATCAAACTTCATACAAACTTAAAATAAAAATAGGTGCCAGACATGGCTGTGGCTAAGTAAAGAAAACATCATATTTACACCTATTAGAGGCAAAGCCTTTTTCCTCCTCCTCCTCCTCCTCCATTGCATCTCACCACTCCGTTCTGTCCTTCCATTTCTCTCCTCTTTTCCCTCCACCTCTCTTTCTGTTTGTCCCTTTTTGTGTGCTTCCTCCTTCTCTGTTCTTGTCTATTCTTTGTGTCCTTGCTTTGAGGCCACAGAATTAAAGTCCATCATTTTTCACCGTGCACTGTTAAATGACTCACACTTGTGTGTCCTTCCACCTTTCTTTCCCTTTGGCTTTATCCAAATAATTTTTTTTCTTCTCTTTTCCACTTCTCACTTTCATTCTCTCCTTTTTTATGTTCCCTCCCAGCCCGCCTCGCGGTTCACCGAGCAGACTTTTTAAAATAACGAAGATTCATTTTTGTTATGTCCTGATTACATCAGCACTTGAAACTTGTGTTAATGTTTGTCTTTCTTTTCATTTAATTTTTCCCTCTACTTGCATTCCTTTTTGTCTTTGTTTCTCCTCACCTTTCACGGTCGCATACTTTTGTAGTGTTTTGTAAGGACTGTTGATTAATCCGAACTTATGTCCAATCATTGTTCTCCTGATTTGGGTATATCAAAAGCTACTTGACTCTGTACTTCAGTTTGCTCGCTCCGATGTAAGCAAATTTGCTCCAAAGCAAATTGGTGTCACTTAATGCTTTTTCATTTCCTGCTCTACTTAAACACAATTAAATGTAAAAGTGAAATGATCGGTTCATTTCTGTTTTGGTCGCTGCTTGTTTGGGGCAGCAGGAAAAGTAAAGGTAGCCCAGGAGTCCTTCAGAGTTCCTCGTTCATGTTCTGCACCTATTCCTGGGGGAGACCCAGGCGTTCCCACGCCAGGTAGTATACTCCCTCCAGTGGGTTTTGGGTCTGCCCCGAGGTCTCCTCCCAGTGATACGTGTCCAGAATAGATCCACAGAGAGATATCCATGGACAGTCTGACCGGATTGTAAAGTCATCTCAGCTGGGACTTTTCAATACAAGGCAGCTGTGGTTCCCGCGGTACTTTGGCCTCCTAAAGGTGTTCATCCATTCTACAGTGGAGGATTAGGGATCATGCTTTGCACACTGTAGATGTACTGGGAACATTATATCTTTACCTCTAAATTCAGAAGATACTTGAAATCCTTCATTCTGAGAAGAAAATGAAATCGCATTGTGTGTGTTTTAATCCCACCTCCTCTGTGCTTTATTTAAAATAGCTTTTGTGACTTTTAGTGCATCTCCGTGTGCTTCACTAACTAGCTCATTTGGTTTGGGTTGCATTTTAGTTTTGCTGCTGCAAAGTTTTACATTTTTGCAGCGGAAACATTTGTTTTTACACTCAACACTTGCAATGATGAAGGCACTTGCAAATGACACGGTAGTACAACATGTAAACCATGCTTTTGTGTGCCATCGGGGCAGGCTGTCAGATCCTGTTGCATTATAATGAATGCTTTTTAAAGGGAATCGGGCGCTTGGAGAACCGACACAAAATTCCTTTTAGTAGCTTTCGGCTGCATCTCTGTCTACTGCATTCCTATACTTATAAAAGTGCAGGACGTTTAATTTTTTTAGCTTGCATTGACTTAACCTTGGAAATGATTTCCCATGCCAGAACTTCTTGTCATAATATGGATATCACAAATTAGTTTCTCTACTTGTATTGTTTCTTAGTTATATAAACACTTTAATCTACATTATGTTGACTTCTACGTACGGTAGGCAATTCAATACACTATTAATCTTTTCAAATTTCAGCCCTTTGAGCTTTGCATTATCTCCTCCCTTTTTCTCCTCCCTTAATTGTTTAACCAATAACTCGCAATTAAAAAACAAAGGGCTGTGTTAGCTCAACCTCTGGTGTAATCAAGAGCTCACCTTGCTGTATCAGGGTAAAAAAATCAACAGACTTTTCGATCACACAAGTGTAATTAACTCAATTGCAGCAAGTTTTTCGAGGCATGGGTGGTTATCATGAGTGGATCTTGTGCACTATAGCTCAGTGGCACTTCAATTCATATAGTTTATTTTTAGAGAGTGGCAAATAAATCACTCTGCACTCTTTTTCTTCAATGAGGAAGATAGCCGACATCCGAGTAGTGCAGAGTCCGAATATCACAATGTAGAAAGTCTAAGAGGGACCCGATCTCAGGCCAGCAGGACTCTCTATGGCTTCAGGGCTCTAGGTCTTAACCACCACATCAACAGTGAACACAATCATGTGTATTTTACTTTCATATCATGTGTGTTACGACCTCAGACACTTAGGAAGTAGGACCCAATTGCACGACCCGGGAGACAGAGATAAAGTATTTGTAAGTACTTTATTTTTCGGTTCTGCAGTGAACAAGATGAAAGCGCTCCGTGTGAGCGCTCACGTGTGGGATCAAAAACTTTTCAAGAGCATAACATAACCCGACCTGATCATGGCAAAAGACCAGACGAACTGACAAGGAACACTGGGAGACAGGGGAATTTAAGCACATGGTAACAAGACACAGGTGGGACCAATCAGGGCGGGCTGACACTGATGAGCATAGGAGACAGGTGTGATGACAGGTGAAAACAATCAGGAAGCCTGGAATGAGAGAAAGCGAACATAAATGACATGAACCTCTCTAGCATATCTGTCGGTGCACAACAGTACTTCTAGGGCCAACTCCTGATGGCCCAGGCTGATTGTAAAAGTCGTGGATAAGAGTCTTGTCTACGATAAATGAAGCAGCTATCCAGCTTCTAGCCTCAGGACCGTAACCCTTCCAGTCTACCAGGAATTTTGCCCTCCCTATTACGGACCTCCAGTAGCTTACGGACTTGCCCCCTTCAAAGAACTGGGGCGGTGGAGGGGCTTGAGGCGCGGGAACAGTGTCACACACCGCTTGATCTTACTTACTAACGTGGGTGCACTCTCAAGGTCCTGGGAGTTGCAAGCCCGGGTTGATGACTCTGGACACTGGAAACGGACCCACAAATCTCGAGCCAGTTTCTTTGAGGCGACATGGAGTGGTAAGTCTTTGGTAGAGAGCCAAACCTTTGGCCTGGACTGTAGGAGGGAGCGACCGATGAACGTCCGCAACAGCCTTCATCCGAGCTGAACTGGAGAAGAGACTCACCAGCCCAAACTCTGATCATGGCATGTGCCGATGGAACCCTCACCTCTTCCTCGTTGTTAGGGAAAAGTGGAGGCTGGAAACCATTGACACAATGGAATGGAGAGAGACCTGTGGCCGCCTGGAAGGGTATTGTGGGCAACCTCGACCCATGTGAGGTGGTCACTCCAGGTGGTCTGGTTCGGGGAGCGAGACAACGTGGCGTAGTCTCTAGTTCTTGGTTCAGCCATTTGACTGAGGGTGATATCCTGATGACAGGCTGACGGTGGCACCGTCGACAAAACTCTTTCCAGAAGGCGGAAATGAATTGTGGACCCTGTCGGAAACAATGTCATTAGGAATCCATGGATCCTGAACACGTGATTCATCATGACCTCTGCGGTGACTTTGGCAGAGGGAAGCTTGGTCAATGGGATGAAGTGAGCCATCTTTGAAAATCGATCAACCACTGTTAGAACCGTAGTCTTGCCTCTGGATGAGGGAAATCCTGTCACAAAATCCATCGAAATGTGTGACCAAGGACGATGGGGAATCGGCAGGGACTGTAGAAAGACCATCTTATCTTGAGATGAGGTCGTATTACACCCACACACGACAAGCCGCTACATACTGGCCCACATTTTTCTTCATGGATGGCCACCAGAAACGTTGTTGAATCCTGAACATTGTTCTTGCTACTCCCGGATGGCACAAGCACAGATGAGTGAGCCCAGTGGATGACCTTGGAGTGAAGAGCCTCAGGAACAAACAGCAGATTGTTGGGACACCGCTAGGGCTGATTCATGACATTTGCCTCTTTAACGCCTGACTCCACTTGCCAGGAAAAGGCTCCGATCACCCGGTTAAGTGGAAGGATGGTCTTGGGCTCTACCGCAGTGGTTCGGGATCGTAAAGACAGACAAAGCATCGGGTTTTGATTCTGCGACCGGGACGAAAGAGAGTGTGAAGTTGAATCTACTAAAGAAAAGTGTCCACCTGGCCTGACGGGAGTTGAGACGCTAGCCTTTCTTATATATTCTAGATTCTTGTGATCTGTCCAGACTAAAACGGTTGCTCTGCAGCCAGTGTCTCCATTCCTCGAGGGCAGCTTTACAGCTAACAATTCCTTGTTTCCCACGCTATATTCCGCCTCGTTGTCAACTTCCGCGACAGGTAAGCACATGGATGCATCTTGTTGTCTTCTGCAGAACGTTGAGACAGTACTCCTCCAATTCCCTCATTGGAAGCATCCACCTCGACCATAAACTGGCGCTGGGGATCTGGAATGGTGAGTATGGGAGCTGATGTGAATCTATCTCTGAGAAGTTTGAAAGCAAGATCCGCCTGGGGTCCACTTGAAGGAACCTTAGGAGAAGTCAGAACATGCAGAGGAGCAGCAACAGAACTGAAATTCCTAATAAACTTCCTATAGAAGTTAGCAAATCCTAGGAACTGCTGAACCTTTCCTGGAGTCTGGCCACTGGGATACTGCACTGACTTTCGCAGGATCCATTTGGATATGATTAGGTGAGACTATGTATCCTAAGAAAGACACCTCTTCTGTGTGGAACTCGCACTTCTCTGCCTTGACATATAGCTGATTATCCAGTAGTTTCTGCAAAACTTGGCGGACATGGTTAACATGAGATTTAGCGTCTGGGGAGAAAATCAGTATGTCATCCAGATACACAAACACTGAAATATTCAAGAATTAAACCTCATTCACAAAAGCTTGAAAACAGCCGTGCATTGCACAGTCCAAAAGGCATTACCAAGTACTCATAGTGACCATTCTGAGTGTTGAATCCAGTCTTCCACTCATCCCTTGTTTTATTCTAACCAAGTGATATGCATTTCTTAAATCCAACTTGGTGAATATCTTGGCCGTTTGAAGAGTTCAAAAGCAGATGACATGAGTGGCAGAGGATAGCGGTTCTTCACCGTAATGTCATTTAGTGGACTGTAGTCTATGTCTCAGAGACCCGCTTTTCTTTTCCACAAAGAATCCGCTCGGCTGGAGACGATGAAGGACGGATAATCCCTGATTTGAGTGAAGAGGAGATGTATTCATCCATTGCTGTTCTCTCAGGTCTCAAGTCTCCCTTGGGAATGGGGGCTCCCGCACGAGATCAATGGGACAGTCAAAATCTCGGTGAGGAGGTAGGCTTTAGACTTGTTAAAAGCTTCTTTAAATCATGGTAACAGGAAGGTACCTTCTGTAGATCAGGATAGTCAGGGTGATCTATAATGATCCTACTAGAGTCTGTTGGTGCATTAACAGGTTGCCAATCCTCTCCCATTCCTTAACTTTCCTGAAGGCCAGTCTATGTGAGGATTGTGGATCTTCAGCCAAGGAAACCCCAAAATAATCGGGTACTGATTCGACTCAAAATATGAAATTGCATGCTCTCGGTATGGTCCTTATTTATAGTAATCCGTATGGGCTCAGTGCAAATGGTAAACTGTGAACAAGCGCGCCGCCTAGGGCACACACTAACAGGATGAGATAAGCGGACAGTTTTATCTTTAGCTGTTTGACTAGGCCCCAGTCTATAAGGCAGCTTTCGCGCCCTGAGTCTATTAACACACCCTGGTCAATGGTCTGATTGTTAATACAAATGTCTACCTGAGTAACAGGTCGAGGAGGGAAGTCTGGGAAACTTGCTCACCAGCCCTCCTTTGACTGGTGAGCACGATCTTTGTTGATGACCCGCTGGCCGCAGTGAAACAGCAACCTCCCAGAGACGGCGCTGCCTCTCCCCAGAGAAAGCCTGGTTCTTCCAAGCTGCATGGGTTCACCGGAGCATTCGGGTGTAGTCCTCTGATGGTCCGGTAACATGAGCTGGAAATCCTCCGCTGGCGGCGCGACCTCCGAGGCATCTGGAAGCTGGGAATAACATCTCGGTTCGTCGCGCCCTCTCTCTTCTTCCCGAAGGGTTATCGATCCGGATGGCCACAAGGATTCCAGATCCCGGTGTTCCAGTGGAGCCAGCTGGTCCTTTATCGGTTTCGAAGTCCTGTCATGAAGGCGCCACGAAGGAACATTCCATCCGCTGTCCGCTGCTGCAACTCGATGGCATAATCAACCACCTGACGGTTGAGCTGCGTGAAACAGTCTTCTGCTGGCCTCCGTAGCAGGCGATGAGTGGTCAAAATGCGCCTCATAGTCTCTATGAAATCGGCCAATGAGTAACATAGTTCGGTGTCTCTAGACCATTCTGCAGTAGCCCAGGCTGCAGCTCTTCCCGTTAAATGAGACACAATAAACGCCACTTTACCATGCTCAGATAAAAAGCTGCTGGGTTGTGTTGAAAATGCAGATCACACTGTACCAGAAAGGCTCTGCAATTAGAGTCTCCGGAAAAGAAACAGCCTGACCTGGGTCGTCAGCTGGAGTATTGACAGGCAATTTCAACTGTGGATGACCCAGGGAGGAGCAGTCTGTTGATGAGTGAAAAATTATTCATTTGGGCAACCAGTTGTTGCATCTGTGTAGATAATTCTCAGCTCTTGTATTTCCGGCTGACTTTGTCCAGTTTTTCCGTGATGAAAAATCGTCACGCCTGTACCGACAGAGGCGGCGCGCGTTCGTTTGGCCTGCTGGGGTCCATAATGTGGTCAGTTGTTCTGTTACGACCTCAGACACTTAGGAAGTAGGACTCAATTGCACGACTCCGGAGACAGAGATAAAGTATTTGTAAGTACTTTATTTTTCGGTTCTGCAGTGAACAAGATGAAAGCGCTCACGTAGTGAGGGATCAAAAACTTTTCAAGAGCATAACATAACCCGACCTGATCATGGCAAAAGACCAGACGAACTGACAAGGAACACTGGGAGACAGGGGAATTTAAGCACATGGTAACAAGACACAGGTGGGACCAATCAGGGGCGGGGCTGACACTGATGAGCATAGGAGACAGGTGTGATGACAGGTGAAAACAATCAGGAAGCCTGGAATGAGAGAAAGCGAACATAAATGACATGAACCTCTCTAGCATATCTGTCGGTGCACAACAATGTGTGATGCTGTCTTATTGTTTGATTCAACAGTCAACTGTCTTGCTGTGTTTCAGAATCATTTCTTTTGTTTTTCTCAGGTTGTCAGGATTCATGCTGCCATCCCCCATCGTCAGCAGTGGATCTATATTGGCCTTGTGGTTTACCACAGACTTTGCTGTCAGTGCTCAGGGCTTCAAGGCTGTATACGAAGGTAAGCCAATGTGTGGATGTGCATTGTGATGTGTCAGTGCTGGCTAGGATGCAAAGACACTTTTTGAGTTAGTAGTGATGTCTTGCGGGGTGGTTGAACTGATTTACGAAAGTTTGTACACAACAGTGAGTTTAACCCTCCTGTTACCTTAGGGTCAATTTGACCCCATTCAATGTTTAATGTTGGTGTTCTTTCGGGTCAATTTGACCCCAGGCTGTTTTTCACTGTGTCAAACAAATACGAAATATCAACTTTTTTATATATTTAAAGGGCTATTTAGGTAGTCAACAAACAAACATAAAGTACCTCACACTTAAACTTGGAAAACAATATTAATTCTAATAATTTTCTGGAGGTTTTAATTGCTGGGGTCAAATTGACCCCAAGGGTAAAATATGTCAGCAAATATAAAGGTAACAGGAGGGTTAAACATTGAATGGGGTCAAATTGACCCTAAGGTAACAGGAGGGTTAAAGAAATGCATTAAAGGCCCAGTGTGTAAAATGTAGCGGCATCTAGTGGTTGGTTGCAGATTACAACCAAACTAAATACCCCTCAGCTCACCCCTCTCTTTCCATGCAAGTTGGAAAACTACAGTGGCCTTCAGTTAGGGAGAGTTATCTCTCAGATTTGTGTTACAACTAGAAATAATCTGCTATATTTATTTTGAATAAATAATTGCTTTTAAAATTATTCATGTAATTAAAAAAAAAACCTTCAGAACAGGATTAGGATATATATTTAAAATATATTTAAATATTGTTTCTAAAGCAGCTATACAGTTATAACATAATTACAACATACGTCATTATAATCCCACTGAAAACAAGTGTAAACAGTTAATCAAATAAATATCACTTCTGAGTGTAGTTTATAAAGAATGATCCATCAGTATTATTCCTCCTGTCTTCTCTCTGCCTGGCTGCTTTGTCTCTGCCAGCAGAGAAGTTTAAAAAAAAGATTGTGCGTGCTGTGCTTGTTTAGACATAGTGGAGTTGGCCGATTGAATTAGGTTTCACTATTTTTTTACATGTTCACAGATATATTGATAAAGTATTGGCTTTTTACTCACAAATATTGTATTGCACGTCTAGTTGTCATCAATTTATATCCTTTACTTGGTTCACCACCGCAGCCTTTCTGCTCCTGTGTGCTTGTGTCCATGTGTGTGAGTGTAGTTCGAGCAGCTCAGTGTAACACAGAGAGCAGAGCAGATGCTGCAGCGTGACGATACATTATATCAAAACATTAAAAACGCGTGCAAACACTTTTACAGTTTATCCATAATCCGGTAATTTAGCAACGGGTCCCGTTTATTACTGAGTTTTAGTGTCCCTATCTTTAAATAACGTAAAACGTGAACGGGCCTCACCAGTGTCTGTTCTGGCTTTTTTTCAAATAGTTTTTTCCAAGCTATAGCAATTACACTGATGAAAACATAGTTATGAATATTATATTCCATTACTGCCAATTAATCCCCATCAATGTTACGCAGGATTCACAACAAGTGCTGTATTTAGAAATATCACAAATATTTTTTGACTTAAGTATCCAGATGACAGGATGGTTGCAGTTGCTTGAAAGTGATTTTGATGAAATTGTTGGAGCTAATGTTTCATCTGGGGTGCAGTTTCTGTTGATCAATTGGTATCTAATCCAGTTTATCGTATTACCATAATTCATCATTGTTTGTCTTCAGATGAATCTGATGGTGTTTGTTAGGGATCAGAACATAGAAATAAATTCGTTTTTTAGAGATCAGGAATCAGAACATAGAAATAAGTTAGAGGGATTGCAGGGGGGCAAACACTTCTTGTGATACACGCAGCATGGATCACCTCTGTTTGATAACTGTTTGATCATTTGGGACTACTGTAATGTATATATGTATATATGTGTACTGTGTTTATACTTGTACATTGAGAGATCCGAGTGCAGTGCTTGTTGCGTGGACTTCCTGGCTGTGTGTTGTCTTACGTGTTTGTTATGCACAAAGTACAAGACCGCTATGTCTGCCTGCCTGTTGGGAAGCGACACAAATTCGAAGCCTGACCTTTTGGAGATGCGCACACACAGACAAACACAAACACACACACACACACAAAGTATGTTCCATTACGCTTGCATAACGGTTCATCTATGAATCATGAACTCTAAATATCAAAGACAAACTCCTCAAGAGACCGGCTATACACTCTTACTCGCTGTGTGTATGTGTGTCAATGTGTGTGTTTTATCTTTTGCAATTTACGGTATGTATACTGCATATTGTCTGTTGAGTTTCTGTGTGTGTGTGTGTGTGTGTGTGTGTGTATATATTTCTGTAGGGGTGTCATTTGTTTGTCTGTTTAAAAGAAACTTGACAGCCATTAAATCTTCTTCTAGGAAGTGGCAGGAAGTACTTTGTCTTCATTTTTTTCTTACCGTTCTTCTGTGTCACATCTGTGGGGACCCTTGGGTGTGTTTGTTGCCTCGGGAATAACGGTTATTGTGTGTGTGTGTGTGTGTGTGTTTATGTGAATGTGGCATGTAAATGCATGTGTTTGTGCAGCTGACAGGTCCTTCTTCTAATGTCTTTTTTTCCCTGTGTGTATCTTCGTCTTGCATTGATGTCCTAGACCGCAAACATTGATTCTCCCGCCTGGGTGTCTGTCTGTGTTTGTGTGTGTGTGTATGTGTGTGTGTATAATGACAATATATGAGTTTTGTGAATGTGTGTGTGTCTAAAGAAAATGGCATTGATTCATCAAAACAAGGCATGACATTTATAAAATGTTTTTATTTTTTTGTATATGAGATCAGCAAGTTCCAAATAACTGCTTGGCGATCTGCTTCATCTTTATATCTTTAGGCATTATCGACAAATATATGAGAGAACATTCGTAAGAATAATGAGAAAAAACGTGATAAATAAATAAAAATGCATGTACATTACTTATTCGATTCAATATAGATGTCTGCACGGTAACAGAGAAAAGACTATACACACCGTGGGTCTGTTATACGTACAAGTATATATGGAAAGGAAAGTCACGAGGCAAGCTAATATAGTTGCATTGTTCAAATGATATCACAACTGAGAAACAAACAATTATCACACACCATTCCTTGCTTAGCACATGTAATGCAATTTACCAACATAGTCATTGTGCATTAAAAAGGTAATTGCATGTGTAATATCATACGTTAAGAGATCAAATATTTATCAGTTGTGCATCTCAAATTGCCAGATTCCAGAGAGATTTTAGGGAGTGCTTCTGACCCACTTTGAAGATAACGCTCAGATATCCCTGTTAACTAAGACCATTAAGACCTTCCCAGTCATTACTTTTACAGAAAGACACAGAACATGTCGTTTTAAACAAAGTGAGAAGCACCTGTGTGGCTGTGATCCAGAGCAGATCCAACATTCAGCTCTCATGTGGAACACTTGTTAGAGTTTGCAGAGATAGACGGGCAAAAGTTTGTCATGCTACCCAGACAAACCGTGGGGCCACCTACGATGTGAGGATCCTGCGTTGAATGTTTGATGTGATTATATCAGTATTCATGTTCACTGGGGGGAAAGTTTAGCTGTGCATATTGACCTTTATTCTCTTTCATTTGTTCTTTGACCTCTGTCTTTGTTAAGCTATGTAAAGCAGGAGACATTTAACATATTTTGCATTTATGGTTTCTGTGAATACTGTTAAGAAATGATCCAAACAATAAATCACATCGCTTAGCTTTCGGTGTATTTATTAGTGTTTTAGATGAAATGATTATCTTGGCTTACTGTTGATGTTTTGCTGTGACGCTTATCTTTAATGGATGTGTCTTTCTGTTTTGGCCGTTATGGCTTCATGCTGCCATCAAACGTCCCCGTGGGATTAAAAAGAAGAAAAGGGAAGAAAGAGAAGGAATCACGTAACTGAACTCTGCCAAATACCAATTATCATTAACATTAATTCATAATTACACAATCCCAACTTTAATTCTTCACTCCGTTTCTCCTCCACCTTTTTTTCTTCTTCCTCCATGTTATTCCCAGACACACCTTTAATCTGCCTCTGTTCATTTAACCATATCCACACTCACACAAAATCTATTCTGGCCTTTCTTTTTTATTGTCCTTCACAACCTGTCTGTAAGCCCCTCTCTGTTAACATAACCAGTGAACAGATCTTTTCTCTGTTCAATCCTTTTATTTAAGGAAACCAAATTGAACCATAAGTCTGAACACAGAGCTAACTGATAAGAGTTGCCCGAGAGAGGGATGGATGAGAGAATGAAAGAGAGAGCGAGGTTGGGTCAAATGAAGCTATAAGTGGTGGAAAGTGAGGCCTTGCTGATAAAAAAATCAAGTTTGCAAACCAGCTCTGCAAGACGAGATAATCATCAATTAATTTCCCCTGGAGCTGAAGAGAGAAACAGCGAGAGAGAGAGAGAGAGAAAGAGCAAGAGAGGGAGAGACTGAGAAAAAGAGAGAGAAAAAGAGAGAGAGAGAGATTTGAGTCCTCGATGGTGGATTTTTTTTTGTCACATGTAATTCGCTTATCTCCCGAAAGCATCAGCTCTGCCTGTTTCTCCTGCAAAAAAAAAAGGAATAGATTAATTTCAAATATTCGTATTTGTTGCGTTTGTGCTCCGGGATCATTTGGTGACAGCAGCTTCATCAGGATTTGTTGTTTTCTGTTGGAAACAAGATTAAGCCTTCGGACCCACTCTCCACAATGATTTTTGATGTAAAGGATTCTTTCGGTTTATTGTCCTTCTGGAGCCGGGGGGCTTTACGTGTGTTAAGCACGCATGGTGCCAAATGCTAAAAGTTATAAATATTTAGAGCTTTAGTGAAAGATTGCCTGGCTTCAAATGAGTTTATAATTGTCGCTTAGCAACAAGAAGCACTACCAGCACTTCCTTAGAGCATTTGTTAAGTGCTGCTTCTTGGAAACTGTGGAAATGAGGCCTTACTTTCTTGTTCACAATGGTGAAAAACTTTATGAAACACAGTCAGTAATTTGAAATAATTGAGCTCCTTTAAAAAAATAAATGGGTACGAATGATGTCAGATGTTTTCCATGCTAATCAATTAAGTTGGGATACTTTTATCATAGCAACTGTGGTGCTTTTGACAAACAACATATAGAATATCCATTTTTAGGAGGTTCAAGGTCAAACATGGAAACATTATTGTTTTTTATGCACTGATTTTGAGATTTGGGACTTTTTTGCTTCTTCAAAATGGCATCGAATAGAGCTAAGAAAACATCCAACGTATTCTTACAATACAGTACATAAATCTCCAATAAGCATTAACACACACCAGACGTAACAAACCTCTCAGTCAGTCTCTTTTAGTTGAAAATAATTATGAACAAATAATACGATATAAATACAAATGACGACATCTTATTTCATCCCCTAATGTATTTCCAATAGATTAGAATACAAGATCATTTAATGAATATAGTTGAGCTGCATGTGTGTGCATGAGAGAGAGAAGAGAGAGAAAGAGAGAGAGAGAGAGAGAGGTTATTGACTCTTCCAGCACCACCTTTAACTTTAAGACTAAGTCGAAATATCATCTTCAAAGTCTCAACCTCTCCCCAGACGCACACATGCACTCTGAGACAAAGAGGCTGAGGTTATGTCTTTCAGTCCCTCGGCTAGTTGCAGAGTTTCCTCTCCTGTTGAGGGACTTCTTTGAAAAACACGACTTGGAAAGCCATGAAAGGGAATCTGAGCATTAAACACAGGCGCACCCACACACACACACACACAGACTCGAGCACAAACATATGCGCACACATGCATGCACGGCTGTTGAAGATTACAAAAGGATCACTCTGGAAAAGCATTCGAGGGAGAATAAAGATAAGATGATTGTGCATACAAGAGGGAAGAAAGAGAGAGAGAGAGAGGCATGTGTGTGTATAAGCATGTTCCAGTGCATTTTATACAGGTCACAGTTATTTCAGTTTTTTCTCATGTCTTATTCTCATGTGGTAACGCTCATTCATGTCACCACCATGTATAGGTTTTTATGGGGTGTCCCTTTTACACTGCATTACAACATGTAATATGCGAGTGCCCATGTCTGCATGTGTGTACATCTGTAACATTGCAGGAAGTTCATCCCCTCTGGGGTTGGCATTTCCACCGTCTCTCTTGCTCTCTTGCTCTCTCTCTCTCTCTCTCTCTCTCTGCTGTGCACACTGGTGGAGAATCCTTTAGGAACATTTCTAGGAGCTTCCAAATCTTGCTGACTTGATACAAAGGGTTGCACGGACTGTGTCCGAAGCCCCTTGTAGCACCAATCATTGGACGAGGTGCAAAAAAATCGCAGCCTCCTCTGGGGCCTTAGACGTGATGTAACGCAGAAGAACGGTTTTTTCCAATGCCACTCGCCAAATAGTGTTCTTCGTGTTGCCATTCTTTCACAGGTTTGCCTTGCTAAATCTCAGAGGGCTACTAATGGCCATTTGCAGAACATTTCTGTAGATGGAGTTGTGATGTAATATGAATACAGTATGTACTTTGGGATTTTGTTTTTCAAATATAAGGTTTCAGGTAGTTTTGGTAATAAAAGCATGATTAATCACTTAATTGGTTACTGTACTGTAGATACATCAACATGTAGCCCCTACTTAACCCTTGTGTTGCCTTAGGGTCATTTTGACCCGAATCAATATTACACCCTCCCCCCGCCTATGGGTCATTTTGACCCGATTCAATGTTTCACCCTCCTGTTACCTATATATTTACTAACATATTTTACCCTTTGGGTTCAATTTGACGCCAGCAATTAAAACCTCCAGAAAATTATTAGAATTAATATTGTTTTCCAAGTTTAAGTGTGAGGCACTTTATGTTTGTTTGTTGACTACCGAAAGAACACCGACATTAAACATTGAATGGGGTCAAATTAATCCTAAGGCGGGGGGAGGGTGTAATATTGATTCGGGTCAAAATGACCCTTAGGCAACACAAGGGTTAAATAATAGTGTGTACTTATTTATTAGCATACATTGGCTAACTCATTCAGACAAGTCATTTAGTTTCGATAGTTCTTTGGTCAGCTGCTTGGTTAGATGAATAACATATTTTCCCATCGTCCAGGACGCATCAGAAGTTAGACGTGGTGTGCATCCATCTGAAAGCTCAAGGAGAAACTGGTGGCCGGATCAATCAGTACAGATATCAATAAAAAAGAGAGAACATAGAAGAACATAGAAGTGCTTTATCTTGTTGACAGACTGTCCTTTTCCAACAGGGCCACCTGACCAAAAAAATGCATCGATAAGTTTCTCTTTCAGTCAAGTTCCCTTTCGAAAATATTCTAAATATAGCTCACCCTGATATTTATTTTTTCGATGTTTTTTTGTCCCCGTCCACAGCAGCTTTGCCTCTGTGGCCGTATTGTTGTCTGTATCTTCGAACTGGGGCCAAGTCGACCTCTATCCACTGGAGGACACACTGCCTATGGATATTTACCTCATACATTCGATCTCAACAAATTATTTCTGCATGCTCCGTCTCACATTGCACGTTGAATCAATTTCAACACTTTTCACCACACGCTGTACCACAAACTGCAAGAGCTTCATTTCTAAAGGTTCAGAGATCATCGGCCAATGTGCTCAGGTTGTTGTATATCCATGAAGTCAAATGTATTTTTAATAGCTAAAACTTGCTTTTACAATCAGCTCAAAAGCACCAGTGGATAAAAGCAGTTATGACTTGAATAAGAAATATTTTTCCACTGTTTTCTAAACTTCACACGTCAGACTTTTACATCTATCTGGTTGGTTTAATCACCAGTAAACATTTCTGTTTCTGAACACGCTGTAGCTACTGATGTAGGAAAATGCCTGTTTTATGTTTAGCATTTATAGATTCACAATAATAACTGTTTTCATTAGGTCAGATAATTAGTGAGCTTGTAGATTTGGCTCTATCAACACAGACTCAATTAATTTGAGTGAAAGTTGGAGGGTAAACACGTCTTAGTCATCCCAAAGGCAAATAGATTTATTTGCATTTGCTTTTGATTAGCATGTTGACTAAATGTGTAGTACTGATGAAATGGGTTGTATATACAGATAGAATATTTGCAGTTTGAATTAAATTAATGGGCTTGGTAATATGAAGAAAATTGCTTTGATGTATATAATAGGATGTCTTTAAGTAGAGCACATTTTCCAACCTACATGGAGATGAAACACATCATTGCAGGTGTTTAGTGTGTGCAGGTTTTTATAACCATACCATATCCCTTCATATAAGTGGATATTATGCTGCTATCAACTGAGACAAATGATACATTAAACACATACAAGCTCATTGTGTACCTTTGTGAAAAAGTGTTTTTGTCTCAGCAGGATATCAATGATTATGATTACGACTGACATTTACTGCATTTCTATGTTACCAGTGCAGAGCTTATTTTAGCCCCCCATCGACCTGTTATCCCCTGCTCCTATCAGTATCTGTGTGCCCTTCATTGAGAATAATGGGTTGGCAGGTTTAGTCAAATCCAATGGATTCAGCGGGGAAGCTTCTTAAAGCAAACACAGCGAATCATTAAAGGAAGGAAGGACTTCTGGTGGATTTGTCAACTTGGATAGTCAGGGGCTGCTACACATATGTGTTTGTGTGTGTGTGTGTCTGTGTCTGTGTGTGTGCGTGTGCGTGTGCTGGAGAGAGCAAGAGAGCGACAGTGAGAGTGAGAAAGGAAAGGTAGAAGCAGTCCGTTACACCATTAACCCATATTGACTGGAACACCATAGGAAGCTCTTCACTGTGGGAGTGTGTTATATAACACTGTTGTTACTGACGCCAGCAGTAGTCGGCGACATCGATCGAAGCAGCAATGTCAACTATCCCGCTGTGTGTGTATCTGTGTGTGTGTGTGTGTGTGGATCAATGGTGGGGTCGCAGAGGTGTGTTCAAGGGTGATACCACTGTTATCAAAGCATGTTGCCGGAGACGAGACAAACGCATGTGTGCTCACACTCTCACCTGGCAGATGTTCAGCAAATCCACCGATGTTTTGTTGGCTCCTGGGCGGCTCTTCTTGATATCGGAGCTCATTTAGTTTTGAGTTTGGCGTGCAGAGGAAGAGTTTCTGCCACCTCAGACTTATCTGAGTACTCGAAGGTGTATCTTATATGCAACGCATAATCCACTCTTGACTTATATTTTTTAATCGCACACACAGGACTTCATAAAATCCGCATAATAAAAGAGAGAAGGAGAAGCCAAAGGCTTGTACAACAGACCATTCTGTCCTTGTAATTATTCGTCCATTCTGATTGAACAAGAAGGCCTTGCTCTTCACGTGTTGCCAACTAATCCAGTTTCCTTGCTGGCAGAGCGGTAACACATGCAACAGCCTCATACTTCAGCTTAAAATGATCACTTCTTGTGCAAAAAATAAATTTAAAGCTATTAAATCGACTACTAAACAATAAGATGTTTCAAACACATCAACATTAACTTTTATTCAAAACATTATTTTTAACTAAATGGTGCTATTTAATTTCTGTTTGGCTCAAATAAATGTTCAAGACGTTACTGTGGTCAGTTTTAAGGTTATTAATCACTTTGGTTTACATTTGTCTTATTTAAAGTAATTAGACAATATAAGTATAGCAATAATCAAGATTTGTTATGGAATTAGTAATGATGCAAGTTATCACTCCCTCTAGGAAATACACAACACGTTAGTTCTTCTGCTGGATTTATTTTTCTTACAAGACCATCGACCCGCCATCGAACAGCTCAAATACATTTCAACATTCAAAAATAAGCTGTTTATCTTTACAAGCATATTAAATAATGACATTAAAAATACTGATGGCAGTAAAACACATTTTGAATGCATAAGAAAGGATTCTCTAAATGTGTTTGATAAACCATTAATGGAACGTTCAGGCAATACTTGCCAACCTATAAAGTGAGACATCATGTGACCCTGTTATGTATCCCTGGTGTATATCTTTGAAGCAACCCGAAGGGTAAATGATGGCGACCCAGCTCAAATTCCATCTTTATTCTTCTTGTTAACCACAGGGATGGATATCATGAACGCTATACTATTTGCCATTTGTAACCGATCGTATATATAATTAAAAAAAACTCAGGTATCGTGAAAATATGCCTTCCCGTCATGGTCCCTAAAAAGATCCGGCCTTTGACTCAGGACACATGTAGAGGTATTTCATTCATGGCCAACCATTCAGGCTTGAGGAAGGTCCAGTGGTTCAACATGGCGAGCCTCTCTAACCTGTAGTGCTCCTGGAGCAGCTCTAAATGGAGTCCTGATCTGGGGTGGGGTGGGGTGGTATGCCGGCCATCATTAAACACTGGAGTTGATGATTCATGGAGGGGATTACCTGAGGCTACCGATGCTGCAGTGGCATTTTCCTGCTCAATATTCTACCAGAAAGCGTGTGTCTCAAAGTCACACAGGAGTGTGTCTGTTGAACCAAGGTCTGCCAGTTGGATGAAGGAAATGTGAATCACAGATGGAAATGAAAACAATTCTCATGATGTATGCATTTTTTCACCCAATACGTTTTTGCTACATTCAGTGAGCATACAACTTTATCATGAATGGGTTATATCTTACTCCGTGAAATGGGACCCCCCAACTTTAGGTTTTCCTTATCTAAAGCTACAATGCAATTCAGTACAAATGTACTTTTTAATAACCTAATGGGAATTGGGGTTCAGAGATAAAGGATTTCTGTAGCATTTCCATATCTGTGTGCACACATTTCATCCTCTATGTTTTCCTCTCTGATGATAAGCATAGCTTAAGAAATCTGTGTGAATCCCTTTAAGTGCTCGCTTACAGTCATTTAAGCTACGCCTTCTCTGACTTCAGTTTCTCGCTGGCCTTCACTGTCTCAGTTGCCAACTCTGGCTCCGTCTCACACCTTAAATCTTTAACACCTGAATGCTATCCAATTAGTATCATCACATTCTGCTTGTGTCTTCTTGTTACTTATATTTTAATAGTAATTGCCGTTTTAATGTCCATTGAAATGGAGAAAACTTTGTAATGTTAAACAAAAAATCAAACAAGAAGATTCTAGACAATATATAGACAACTTTATTATTAATCTTCAACAGATGCTATTAATCATCTAACCTTTCCAGAGGTTATTTTTCTTGTCAACGTACCTGACAAGTCTTGATAATTAAAGGCCTGTGAATCCAGTAAAAATAACTATTAGAATTGCAATATTTTTCTTTCCTTGTTGTTATCGCAGAATACTGCATTGCTGGCAGTGGCATTCGCTCTGTTTTTTCCTCTGTGTTTTTCTTGGCATGTTTTAAAGAGGAAGCAGGGGAGAAGCAACTACACTTCCAATTTACTGCTCCATTCTTTACACAGATTACAAGTCAATATGAATATTTCTTTCGATTCTGTCTCAGAGAAAAACATTATTTTGCAAACTATTTTATATGCACTAAGTTTATTAGGTGCACCTAAGTATATATAATGCAATCTAATACATTAAATGAGCCGTCCTGAATTAAATCCATTCTTCATGAGGTTTTTGTTTAGATATTTTGACAGACGTTAACTGGATGGTCATTTAATAAACTGGAGTTGCAGTGCAGTTTAATTGTATTGTGAGACACATCCTCATACCTAAAGAACAGAACAAGTTGTTTGCTAATGACTCCCAAAACACTTCCTCATAGATGTTAGAACCAGGCAGAAACTTCTAGTTCCGAAAAGTGAAGCAAATACGTCGATGTATTTAAGTGGCATTCCCTCTACTGGCCATAAGGGGCCGAAGTCAGATAGTATGGAAGTCTATGAGAAAATGACCCGACTTCTCACTGGATTTATTCCCTCAGTAAATAGCTTAAACACAAGTGTTTTCTCAATAACTAGTTTCACGTCTTCTTATATACAGCATGATGTTTATTTAATAAATTCTGAACACATTTCGAATACAATTAATTATAAACCAGAGTGGGCTTTAGGGCGTGGCTACCTTGTGATTGACAGGTGACACTACCTTTACCAGAGCCGTATATAGCGTCTCTATGTCTATGTCACAAATAACAAGTTGGCGTTGGCCAAAATCTGGAACTCGAGGGATCAAAACGGCAGTTTACAAACCATTCGGTGACATCACAATGACTCCGTCCACGTCTTATATACAGTCTATGAGGAGAAACCACACGTGCAACATTTCACCAAGCTCCACGGCCGTGTTCTCTTTTGTGCATTTCCTGATTTCTTTTTTCACCTCAATTCCACCTTGAAAGAGCAACTGATGATGAACTGGTGATCATTTTCTGTCGGTGAGAACTGCACTGTTCACAAAGTCACGCCGGCCTTCAGGGAACTGCAATAGTGTGAGCACTAAAAGGACATTTTAAAAAGGCCGTTCTCCTCAAGGCAGAATTAAATTCTGGGTGGAGTTCCGAGAGATTTCTGGATCTTGTATTTCAGAGTTTGCATATTTTGTTTAAATTAAATACAGCTCTCACCTAAAGCAGAACTAGTAACCTCCCAACCTTTTGGTCATTGTTGTTCCACTCTGATGTTTGGTTTGTATTGCTTGTGTCTCTCTCTCTAAACATGACGTCCTAAGGCAGTTTCTTACCACATAGCCATACAAATTGTTTAAATCAGTTTAGTTCGTACCTGTCTTCTATTTCCACTTCATCATCCATCAATCTTCAGGCCAGACGTACAGTATATATGTATACACGTATACGTATATATATATATATATATATATATATATATATACACACACACACACACACACACACACACAGGGGCAAGGTTCTTCAGTTCATTGCTAGCTAGTTTACAGCTTACGATTGTGCAGTTGGGACATCAGCTCTATGGGGTAAACAAATAGAAATATTTGCTTCCTGTCTAAACACACTCAGGAATATATATATCAGTGGCGGTGCGTCCATAGAGGGCGCTAGGGCACCGCCCCTCTTAAAATTTTGAGATGAAAAAAAAAGAAGAAGAAAAAAATATAATATATCCTGTCAAAAAACATTATATACCAAATCATTTAAATAGCAAATATACCGTGTTGACGCGCTAAATGTGTGTGGGAGACCGTAAGCCTGTCAACAACCACTTAAGTTAAATGTGACATAAATAATATATCGCCACTCATCTTCACTGAGAGAAGCCCCTCCCCATTTTCGGGGCGCCGGCCCAATGTGTGTGTGCGGCAGCGAGCAAACATTTCACGGTCGTTTCGGCAAGGACGGCTTCTCATTGGCGGATGAAACGTGAATCTTGGGGCGCAAAAATGTGCGCCCTGGCCAATGACATCGTTTCTTATTTCACGTGACTGGACTATTCGGCCAATCAGAGACCGGTATCGTTCCCTCAGCCCAGAGAGCTCCACGGAGCTACGGGAGCAGGTTGCTAACGGAGCTGTTAGCTGGAGGCTCAGTGAGTAATGCACTGTTTAGTTTCCCCTGTCTGTTGTTCCAAAGTCCTGGGACTGAAACTCTCTGGACTACAACGGGGGGAGGGATCTAAAGAGCTGCAGACAAGTGTAAAGCACGAATCTTGCCGCAGTTATCTAGCTAACAGCATGAAGCTAACGAGCTAACAGCCTGAAGCTAACCCTGTTTGCAGAGCAGAGCAGCAGAAGGAGACCGAACTGGCATCGAAAACACAACGAAGAAGTTCTGAAAAACAGACACATTCCCTCAAGAATAATGGAAACAGGCTGGTTACAGACATGATTGACTTTAACCAGAGAGTTATTGAGAAGTTTGCCAACTTTAAAGAGAGGAGGCTACTTGTCTTTACAGTAGTGGGTCTACTCTGTCAAACACCCAATGTAACATGTGATCTCTTTCTGACTCTATTCTGCTCTGAACCTCTTTCATGTGAGGGTGAAACTCTTTTATTTTTCAAACCTCTGAAACCCAACCCAATGTTCCTTAAAGCTGCTCTGAACCTCTCATGCCCAAAGTCACAGTGTGTTGATCGTTGTTATTGGACCGTGTTGAGCACGCTGTGTTCTTGAAATAAAGCTTTGTTTTTTACAATATTCTACTCAAAACCTCTTTTCTTCTCATTGTTAAGTGCTATTTAAACCACGTCGCCCAACTGCACCCCCCCCCCCCAAAATAATTTCACCAGCTGCCACTGATGTATATATATATATATATATATATGCTGTTCATGTTTAGCCTGCATCATAGAAAAACAATAAAAAACCAACGCTAAGTTACTGACAGAAACAGTAGGAAATAAAATGTGTAAGAGAAGTGAGAACAGGGGATGTTAACAAGTTGAAGAGCAGAAGTGAGAAGAAGGTGCATCAGAAGCAAGAGAAAAAAGAAGAGAAGATTAGTGAGAGAAAAAAAAGAGGAGAGCGGGAGAGTGGACTGGAGAGGAAAGAAGAGCAGACAATCCCTGGAATACCAAACACTTCTCCAGGCAGAACGAAGAGACTAGACGGGGGGTTCCAGTGAAAGATGGAGAACATCTACAGAATCTCAAAAGGAAATCAGATGCTGGGATGCATTTCAAGTCTTTGATAGTAGTTAAAAATAGAAACATCATTTAATTTAGTTAGTTGTATTTTGTTCTGGTGACGTTTTATTCATTCATCGTTTCGATGACATTGCTTGAATGTACGTAATAATCAAATCATATATTAGTTTTAACAAAAATTATTTAAGAGTATTTTGAATTTTCAGTTGGCAAAACAGCAAAAGAAGAGAGTGAAGGATGAGAAGAAGTGGAAGGATATGGAATGAGAAGGATAGATAATACATGAAAGGAGGGATGGTAGAAAAAAAGAGGAAATGAAGAGGAAATATAAAAAAGTCATAGAACTGACTCTAAGAATCATCCTCGCTTGGCTGAACTTGTACCTTTACCCAAGATGCATTCTGTTTGAGGTGTGCCTAAAAATAGAACACACACACACACACAGACCAATACCTCTCCCTGGGGTGGACTCACTGTCATACACGCTGAGATGTATACACTGAAGACAAGCACATCCAGACTCAAGACATCATGTTGTCTCACATTAGCTTTTCCGCCACAAGATGTTGGATGTTGGATGTTGGATATGGCGCCGTACGTGTGCTGTGCCTGTGTTACTGATCGGAGTTTTGTAGTAGTTTTTTTTATTTATATTTATTATTATTTTTTTTTTTCACGTGCAGCCAGTTAACGTCCACGACACATGCACACACTTCTCTGGATTCGATCGTTGGTGCGCCGCCAACAGTTTTTTTTTCAACTCTTCGGACGTCCGCCACCTTCCGGAGACATGGCGATCGGAGGGAGGTTACCGACTCAGCCAGCCGCAGGATTTTCTTTTCACCGCCCACAGACAAGACAGAAGAAAGAAGACCACCTGAGGGGGGTGGGTCTCTAGTCTCATGATAAACAGTCATGTACATACTCTCAAGTCGTTCTCTGTTCCCCCTGAGTACCTAATGCTCATGTGTGTATTCTTCCTACGAGGCGGACAGTACACAGCAGTCACGTAACCGTAACTGCTTCCTACATTCTAACACGGACATAGCGCATAAAAGGGAACTGGCGGCCAATCAGCGGAGCAGGAGTCGGCATGCTTTCCGAGGCTGCTTTCATTGGCGGGGGGACTCAAACCTGCGAACCTGAAGAAAGTTTCACGCAAAAAGCAACCAGGGTCGCGCGGGACAACAACGTCAGTGTGTACGGTCCTCAGTCACGTTGTTCCTACCAAGTCGGGTTCGATTTCCAACCACCAACGTGGATAAATGGCGATGTTTCGCTGCTGCGCCGCCACTCGCGTACCTTTTGAACACCGCCTTGACCTGGAATACAAAATACAAAAGAGCCCGCCGCCGGCTCCCACTCGTGAAGGTCAGAGGGAAAACCAGCGGTGAAGAGAACTCTCCCTCCTCCCCAGGCGAAGCTAACATTTCTCTTTGCGTTCGACGTGACGGGCAGCCCGCCGAAGGCAAGCCCCCCGAGACCAGCCTGCCATCTGATCAAGAGGCTGGCGCGCCGCGAGAGCCTGGAAGGACGTCCATGGGCAGGCGGTCGGTCACATCCGGGCCGCGCCTCAGAGCATGTGCAGACCAGTTGGCAGGAGTCTCGTCAGACATTCTTCGCCTCCTCTCCTCTCTGTGTGTCCCTGTCCTGAGAGAGATCCAGTCCACCATTGTGTCCCCAAACACCCCAAGGTAACCTGCCTGCTGAATGACTGGAGACCCCTAGCCCTCCCCCTCGATTGCTTGATGCTTGAGAGGCATGTTGCCTGCCACGCTGGACCCATGGCATTTGCATATCGTCAAAACAGATCCACCGACGACGCATTGCATGGGCACTCACACTTTCCTTCCACCTGGGAGGGAGAAGTGTGTCACGAATGCTGGTTGTGGACTACAGCTCTCAGCAGCTCAACACTATTGTTCCCCCCTCAGCTCCAAGCTCCAAGCTCAGAGGTTCAGGCCTGCACTCTACCATGCAGCTGGATACTCCTGACGGGCGTGCCGGTGTGGTGAGTGAGTAATGGGCACCTCCACCACACGACCTCACTCAACAGAGCCCTCTCTCAGGGTCAGGAGCCCTCCTCTCTCTCTACTCCTGTACCCCCACACGGCCATGCCATGCACAGCCAACACCATCATCAAGCTTGCAACACAACACACAACAGTGCTGGGGCACCGACACGACCCACGATAGGACAGCACAGGAGGTTCCTCGTCCTCAGCGTCAAAGAGACCCAAGGCTGATCGTGGACTACAGGAGAGAGAGAGGAGAGACCACCCCATCCCCATAGAGTTGCAGTAGAGAGAGAGGCAGCTCAGTTTCCTCAAGGCGTACAGAAAAGGGCCCAACAACGCCTGTATTTCCTTAGACTGAGGAATTCAACACATGGCATCCTCAGAACAGACATACACCACCCCATCCAGAGAGAGTGTCTTGACAGGTTGCATCACCCGCACCGTGGAACTGCACCGCCGCTGCGGGCAGGCAGAGGGGTGCGGCAGTGGGTCGCGCTGTCGTTGAGTGGGCTTCCCTCCATCCTGGACATATACCTGGAATAGCGGCCAGTGGGGCCGGATGAGGGCCACAGATGATGAAAACCAAATAAAACCGTTCACCCTGTTCAGGCAGCTACCGCAGCCAGGCATGCCGCAGTAACAAACAGAGGGACAGCTTACTGAGATCAGATATATATATAGTCTCATACATTGTTTTATATATATATATTGCCATGATGTATATTCTATTACATTGTTTTATATATATATTGTTAATACTTTCTTCTTTTTTGTGTGTGGATATTGTATAGTTTATTCTCATTCTTATTCTTTTTTCAGTCTGCTACTGCTGTGGTGGTTTTTTTTATATAAGATTTCACGAACCGATTATACTTGTATAAAAGGGGATGTGACAATAAAAACTTGAAACTTGAAACTTGATGTTTCTTTATGGAGAGAGCGGAAGGGCCGGACAAAGAAGCACTGAGAGAAATGAAAGGTATAGGAAAGGGACAGAGAGGAGAACTATTGACACACATTAATGAGATAATAATTGTCATGGTTAATGCAATACCAGCAAGGCTGCACCCATAAACACAGAGCAGCAATTGTGGAGAATCATGCGTGGAGGACACAAGCACGCCGCGATCACAGGGAAAGAAATTGATGGTGTCTGACAATGCATGCAAAGTACTTGGCATATCAATGCTTTTCGATTCAAATTGTAACTTGAGTTTAAGTCATTTCAATGTGTACAAATTTAGTGGAGTGATTGCATTCTGCTCCGTAAGTTAAGGCAAACTTTCAGGCCCCAGGCGTAGAAAACCCTCGATAAGCCTTTCGCTTTTTTGTCATCCAGCTTAAAAACAAGGATGTTTTTCTTATTGCACACAAGTTTGACATTTTAGAGATACATGGGTTTCACCTGACACCAGTGATATCTTTCAGTGATTGTGTTTACTCCAAAGAAGAGCATGATTGCGCAGGATAATCACTGCTTGGCATTTAAACCGGTCCAGCTTAACTTTTATTTTTGTCTTAATCACAGTACATTTGCAGTATTTTGTGCATGTCATTTTCTAATCAAAGCAGTCAATTTGTAACAGCGTTCTCTTTCCTCAGGTGTTTTCATTAATATGGTCTTGACAAATCCAAATTTCCTTTAAAGTATGTACTTTACTTTATATACATATATATATATATTTATATATATATATATTTTTTTTTTTTTCTCCAATTGCTGAGAAGTTGCCCTAACCCGGCCTAATGTAGAAGAAAACTGAAGCTCTTCTGTCAAACCTCATTTCTTTGTACCGTGAGGAGGTTGCCCTTTCAATATCAGCAAGTTGCGCTGTTTAACAGATAAATATATTTTATTGCCAGTGGGCCATCATCAAAAGTGCAGCTGATATTGAGGACTGATGCTTTTTGAAAGGTTGCCTTAACCTTGCCAATGTAATTTTAAAACCTGGCATTCCTGTTCTGGTACATTGAGACACTGACATATTGTGACAAAAGTTGACTTTGTTATTCCGACAGTGGCTCTGATGGCAGCATTTAATGAACTGTGGTTGTGCAACTTTTCTTTCACAGTTGTATCATTTCCTCCACATCATTGAGTTAAAGGTGATGGAGACATTGTGATACTTTTCAGTGTAGCAGGTTGTATGGACCCAAGAGAAAAGTGGGGCTTTCATTACTAGTCGAAAAGTAACTCCCATCTGATTATGTTATGCGACACACATATACATATATATAGAAATTATCCTCTAGAAATTATCAAAAATCTACATAATGTGTCATGCTGAAAAATTATAATATCCAGCTTGTCTGTTGAATTACTAAAGAAAACCTGGATCATAAGATTAACACAGGTTATAGACAGTGAGCTTCTCTTCTGAGGAAAATAAAAAAAGAGCTAAACAATGCTTCCCCAGACATCATCCCCTTGTTACATTTGAACAATCCCCTTTAGAGCAGCTTTGGCCACTCAGCCAGCCAGTCTGCCAGGAGTCACATCCAGCTCTCATTGTGTCCTGTCATTTACCAATCAGAGCTGGAGGAGCTATAACACGAATAGATTTAGGAAACACAGCCCGCTCTAGACACAGCTGGTTGACATTGAGAAATTTCTGGATTTCTGGCTCAACAACCCCTGTGAGTAGTATTGGCTTCTCCAGTCTCACATCTGTGTGTATGTTGTTATTAAACCATTGGCAGTATTAGCATTTAACCATTTGAAACTGGGCCATTCCCATTGTTGTTACATATTTGTCTTTATGATTTAAAAAAACCAGTAAGATATAACTCATCAGTTACCTTTAGAGTTGTTGGTACGCATATGTGTGTTCTCCTTTGACAGAGCCCGGCTTATTAATGTTTATTATTATTTTTTGTCTAACTGTTGGCAAGAAAGCAAATAGATATATCGTTCTAAGTGTCAGGTGGTTTGTTTAACAACTTTGATGATCAATTTGTTTTCCGTTCCCTTTTTTTTGGTGGATGTTTAAAGAGCAGCTCTGAGTAAAAGTCCAGTGAGAATGTCCCTAAAGGAAGATTGAAAGTGTTTATAACGAACGGTCAGCTACGTGTTGTTACTTGACGTTCCCTCCCACGACTGGAAGGTGTAGTATATGTTCAGTGCTGCAGAGTGACAGCTCTCCTGCCAGCGAGTTTATCTGATTACCCTAATAGGATTCACCACGGGGAAACAACTTGAACTCTTTGCTCCATCTTCTCCTCCTTGGCCCGAATGCACTCACAAGGTTTTTGGGGTGTGATGCTCTGAATAAATGAACAGGATCACTGATAGCACTCACTCAGAGTGTCCTCAGTCTTTTGAAAGAACATTTTTAAAAGGAAAACTGGAATACTGCAAACATAGTGACAGACCTCTTAATGATCCCTCTGTTTAGTCGAGAGCTGAATGGGACCGTTTGATTGAAGAACATTTGTTAAGACACATCAAGAGCGTTTGTTTAGCTATCTTATTTGTCTGTACAGATGGTCAATTAGAGTGTCAGATAACATGGAAATGTTTGTTTTATGTCAGGTACGTGCCAGTTTGGACATTAATTTGGGTTTAAAGTCTAAAACAATACGGTCTCTGGGTCTGTGTGTGTCTCCCTAATGCATCTGTCCTTCCTCACGCCTTAGGGGTCATTTCCACTCAGACACATTAACAAGGCTGCATGCATGTCTTGCTCATTGATCAAAACACACACACACACACACAGTATTTCTCCTTCTCTCTTGCCTGATGGTATCTCTCTCACTGTATCTCCTTCTTTTCAACCCAGCACTGTTTCATAAAGCAGAGCGTCCAGATGGTGACAGCACCAATAGAGGATCCATCAAAACCACCTATAGGTGACAGATGACTCAACGAGGACTTGGATGATTTTGTTTGACTTCATTCACTCTTGCTCACATTAACTACTATTCCACACGGACAGAGTTTCAGCTGTGTTTTTTGCAATACATTTCAAGCACGTCTCATGGAAGAGACGTGCTTCGCTTTTAATCGATCCAGCTGTCGACAGCGACCGCATAACAGCTCACGGTTCACTCACTCATAAGCGCAGCATGAAGAATATTTTCACACTTTTACTATTTATACTATTTTCTCCTTCTTTACACATGGGACCTTAGTGATGGTGTGTTGAGCTCTGTGCGCTGCCAGAATACAAATATGCACACACAATACGACGTCTGAACACCTCCTGTGTAGACCGGTTTTGTTTTTGAAAACCAACACCAGCATTAATTGTAAGCGCTGCCGGGGACTGGTTCTACTTTCTGGCAAAGTAACCATTTCAATTCATATGAACCACACCTGCGGGGTTATTCAACAGTCTGCAGCAACGATTCCGATCGCATGCTTTAATTTTAAAAAAAAAAAAAAAAGCATGCTGAGGATTGACCCCTAGACATAAGACTATTCTGTGTTTTGTGTGAACACCAGCTGATTCAAGCTTTTTGTCACACAAAACACAGAATATTTTTTTCTTTTTTTTTTTTTTTTTCTTTTTTTTCTCTCTTCTCAAAGTCTTACAAATGAAAAAAAAGAGAAAAAAAAAAAAAAAAAGGAAAAAAATCTTACAGCTCATGTCAACGCGAGAGCCATAACTGGATTATAACTGGGTTATGGTTTTTATGGTGGTGTGTAAGTTGGGGTGGGTGGTTCTGGTTTTGGCCCTGCCTCCCAAGCCAATAAGGCCTGACAATAATACAACAGTATAAAACAAATCAGCGTTGTGGTTTGTTTTTGGTTTGTTTTGTCAGTTTTTTTTTTTTTTTTTTTTTGCCGGGCCGCTTTCATTTCTTTTTTTTTTTTTTTTTTTTTTTTATTTTTTTTTTTTTTTCTTTTTCCCATCATTCATCTACTTTGCCTCATCCAAGCAAACATTGTGTCTGTTTGTGTGTGTTTGTGTGCCAGTTGTAATGTCGCTTTCTCTCCTCATCACCAATTACTCACAAACACACATTTACTTGTCTTGCCCTGGGCTGCGATGAGCATATCAGCGGTAAAATTACCTCCGCAACTGGAGTGAAACAAAATCACTGAACACAACAGACTCCCAAATACACAAACGCACACACACACACACACGCACACATACCCAACATTTTCCCGCTGGTTAGGTCGTAGAGTTGTGGCCTGTGTTGACAGCTTTCACTGTGAGAACTGAAATCAGTCAAGGATTCCTCTGCTTTTTGTGTGTGTGTGTGTGTGTGTGTGTGTGTGTGTGTGCGCCTGCATGTGGTAACCAAACCAGCAGATTGCCAGCAGTCGCTTGGTTGTTTTCTGTCTGCTCGTGCAACAAATCCAATTCCAGGCAGTCAGCAAACCAGAGATGTCTATCTAAAAGAGTTCTGCCACTGAGGCCAAAATACAATTTTAGCCAGTGAGAAAAGCTCTTATTGCTTTGCAACCGAGTTAAAACAAGGAGTGAAAGAAAATCACAGCAAATTGGCTTAACGTGCTCTAAACCCGTCTTTCAAGAGGTGAAATCAGAGCATGAGAAGTAAGTTTGGTTCGATCTTTTAGACCCCGGTCTAAAGCCAAGCCCCCCGGACTGAAGCCATGTCAAGAGATAATATCCCAACTCCTTTGGTTAATACTGCTGGTGTGTTTTTAGTATTGGTGTTATACTATATATGTTATCATAGTGTCCTTCAAACCAACTATTAGCTGACACCAGTACACACAGTCACATGTGATTTCAGTCACATAATGAAATGACTATGCATACGTTATGAACTAGTACTATTGTGTGTGTGTGTGTGTGTGTGTGTGTGTGTGTGCGTGTGCGTGCGTACGGCATACGTGGAGTGGTTAAATGTCCAGGGCCAAGTAGATCTCTTCTCTTTTCTACTTATCCACTCAACCGCCATTTCTGGCTCTGTACACTTGATTGGAACAGTGCTTCACTTGTTCGACCGCATTTCTCTCCAGCGAGGAAGAGACGCCGGTTTAGACAGACAAGGAGACAGAGAGAGAAATTAAACAAGGCATTACGACTCAAACTAGCCTGCAAAAACTATTGAAACTTGATCTCCATTGTCACAAGTGCTCGGTAAGAAAAAGTAACAGATTCAACATGTCGTTGTCTCCCACTCAGATGAATACCAGGCAACCTGCTATGACATAAATTGCTGCTCGCAATATTAATGACTCTGTGGTAGCAGCAGCGTGTCAGAGCAGTGCAGAGGAGTTATCTAGACTTGAATCTGGAAGGTTGAAGAGGTCAGCTATCAAGTGCTCCACTGCAAACGTCGGCTCTATTTTAACTGAGACTGGATGCACCCGCCACTTCAATTATTTCACTACACGACTCTTTGAAAAGGTGGAAAGTGAGACTAGGGCATAGAGAGAAAGAGAGATACAAAAAGTAAAGATTTTGGGTTACACTCCATGATTGCCACCCTTTTACTGGTGATGTAAATGAAACTATCAGTGTAGAAAGTAGAAACCTTTCCTTCACAATATGCCTCTACTTGGTGAGCAGGAAATAGTTCTTAAAGTCATGGTATCCTTTCAGAATAAGTGCTGAAACCATGATGACGAAATGTTATTATATATGCATGGAGAGTGTTAATATTTATGGCTGACAGCTTTTTAATATTCTGGGAATGACTGAGTGGAGGGCAAGAGCGGTCAAGTACCGTGTTTACCAAAAATCAGTGCAAAGGGAAGCTTTACTCTCCACAACACTTCATACTAAGCATGTAGCCTTTTTTATCAATGAATCCTTACAGCACGGATTTAGGAACATTTAGACACACGTTTCTCTTAATAAACCATCTGCTGGTCCACGCAAACAGTGTTAAGTTTTATACTTGTCTAAGTGTTCCAGTTACACAGCTGGTGAATTGCTCCAATGCACAGACCAGAGATTATGCAAAGTATTCGGACTACTGCTAGCCCCATTTTGGGGGCCGGAAGCATAATTGCTGGAAGATGGAGAAGGAGATCAGTTGGAAGAGCGTTGGTTTGACGTGTCTCCAAGGCTGGTTAGCCGACTATGGAGACGTCACCAGGAGATCGGGCAGTACAGCAGGAGACACAGTCACGGCCGCTGTGTTCCAACAGCAGCTAGAAGAAACCGTTATCTGGTCACCACGTCTTTTTGAAATCGCTCCAGCCTTGAAAATTGACCACGAGGTCACTCATTCTGACAGGAATTGACTCCATGACGATGGTATGAGAGCCTTGACGACTGGTCACAGACCCTATTCTCACTGCAGAACACCAGACATCATGACCAATTTGCACGCACCAAAACAATTGCAACTTGTACTCCTTGTACTCCTTACAGACGAGAGCAGGTGTACTGACACATATCACTGACCTCTTATGTTTTGGTGAAAAGGTACGGCTGTTTAATTAAATTGTAACCATGCACTGCATGCAGCAGCAGACTCTTCAATATTACTTCAGATCACGAGTCAGCATCCCGTTAAATACAACCCTCTGCATACACAGTGCATGCTCTCATCACATGTGCAGCCAACACTCTGTCAGAGTTAAAGGACTACTTGCTTCCATGCAATTTATGATTAGGTTGCAGGAGTGAGTATATTTTCTATGATATTTAAGTTTACCAGCAATATAGTAGAACAGCATGGATGGCATATATAAGCTCCAATGTGAGCCCATCCTATTGTTGACATGTTGTCACGTGACTCGTTAGTCACTGTGAGTGATTTGAGTCTCTAGAAGGTGAAGTGAACATCAACCATGCTCTTTTCCTAAATCTAAATATGTTTTTATTGCCTGAACTTAACTTCCTTTACAGACGGAAGTCTGGGAAGGACCAGTATAACTTTTCTAAATGCTGTAGCATTTGGACATTTTTGAACAACAACAACTTCAAAGTTGTTTATGACTCACTGCCACCGTTGACCCCATAATCAAAAAGACATATTTGTCCTTCTCCTAGTAGTTCTATTCATAAATCTAGATTGTTTTGGTGCAAGTTACCCGATGTCGTGTGTGCCTTCTCTCTAAATAAATTATATTACATGGCACTTGGCTTAGAGCCCATGTTGTGAGTAGTTTTATGGAGGAGCTATTTTCTTCTTACCAAATTACAACCTTGGTTGGACGAGAGGCTCGTGGTGCTAGGTGAGCTATCAGTATCGGTAATCTAAGAAGCTCTCCAACACTCAGCAACTCAGACCAAAACCCTCTATTGATTAATAAATAGCACTATAGGGAAGAGGTAACATACCTGGCTGCTTTTGATGGGTACATTTATCTTTTCTCTAAAAACTAAAAATCTTCCACTTTGGAAACTCTTGCAGCTGTATATCCCCCTCCTCCTCCTCCTCCCTCTCTCTTGCTGCCATCCACTCATGCCTGATGTCTCAGTCACTCAGTCTTAGCTAATCAAAGTGTGTGTTTCTTTAAACACGTGCATGTTTGTGTGCTGTATCTAGCAGAGCCAGCCTTGTGTTAATCTGACGTGCTTGGTTGACGCTCTTCAGTTCAAACTTTGCAGGACTCAATGACAATCTCCGTTTAAGCTGAAAGACATGACAAACCCTGTGTGTGTGTGTGTGTGTGTGCGCTCGTGCGGGTGCGTGTGCGTGTGTGTGTGTTTGAATGGTAAGTGTACGTTTAGTGTCTGTAAAAGATAGAAAGAAAGAAGGCAAGAAAGTGAGTGGCAACAATCATTTTAAAAATGTGTTTTCACGAAAAAGAGACGGTAAGCCTTTGACTTTGTCTCGTGGTTTGTGTTTGAGGGTTTAAACTAGGCCACTGTGGGATCAAATCTCTGTGTGTGCGGTTATCAGAATGTCTCAGTGTATTGCAGATGTTCTTTTCTTGGAGAAAAAATAAATCCATCTCTTTATGTTGCATTGTCCACTCAAGAAAAGAAACGAAATGCTAAAATTCTAAGACATTTTCGTTTCAAAGTCTTTTGTTAGTTTTATGCCATTTCTAATTGATTCTTGGCCGACTTCATTCCAGTTTGATATTCTCTGTGGTTACTAGAATACAATCTTACAATAATAATTTGACAAATGGCATTTGCTCAACAAACTGCTCAGTGCACAAAAGAATAGGCAGAGATCGTAGCCCATATTTATCAAACTTGTACGAATTATACTCAAGATTCTGTCAGAATTTATAATAATATTAATAATACATTTGATTTATATTGCACTTTTAAAAATACTCAAAGACACCAACAAAAGAATTTCGCACACAGTCACATAAAAACTGACCTATTTTTTAGGTTTCTGCTCCAAATAACATACCCAAACTAAAAAGGATGTATCTCTGCAACCACAAAGGCAATTTGAATACGTTTGTTTTATGATAAAGGCAACCTCGCCTTTTCCGATAGCAGCGAGCTACGTGTGGCTAGTTCCGGAAACATGCTGAGTAGGCCGACTCACGACAAAATGATGATTAAGATATTTTAATGATTATTTTATAGGTGTTTGAGTTGTGTTGAAATCGCTTACCGAGTCTCATAACCAACATCAATATGTTTGCTCACGTTTATTATAATGTTTTAGACAGTTTAACCACAATGTCAATGGGGCTCAAAGGGCAGTTCTGAAGAGGTGGGTTTTGATTTGAGATTTGAATAAAGAAAAGATCAGTGTAGTCTCGGATGAGTTTGGGGAGAAGTGCGGGAGGGAGGGGCCAGCTATGGAGAAGGCTCTGTCACCCCATGTCCAGTGCTTGGTCCTTTGTGGGATGGATAGGTGGTTGGCATCAGAGGAGCGGAGCCGACGGGATGGAGTGTGGTGATGGAGCAGGTCGGTGAGGTAGGAGGGGGCCTGCATATGGAGGAGAGCTTTGTGAGTGAGGAGAAGGACTTTGTATTGGATCCGATGTGGTACGCGGAGCCAGTGGAGGTTCTGGAGAACAGGGGTGACGTGACCGCGGGAGTGGGTGAGCAGCAGAGCAGCAGAGTTCTGGATGTACCGGAGTTTATTTAGGATTGTGGATGATGTGCCATGAAGAATACTGTTGCAGTGGTTGATTCTAGAGGTGATGATGGCAAGGATCGAAGTTTCAGCATCAGATGAGGGGAGTGATGGGCGGAGACGGGCTATGTTTTTTGGGTGAAAGAAGGCAGTTCTGGTGATTTGTTTGACGTGATGTTCAAAGGAGAGGTTGCTGTCAAACATGACTCTCCGGTTGCGTACGTGTGAAAACTGTCAGCTCAAGGTAGAGTACCGTGCCTTTCTCTGGATGACAGAAAGCTGAAGCACGTGGGGGGAGACGATGTCGAGGTATATGTGGGTTCATGAGATTTCATTGACAAGGTGGGTACTCTCGTGGGTACCATTGTTTGGTTCAGAATCAGATCAACTTTTTTACCCCACAAATTATCAAATGTGTTTGTTCCATTGCTATACAGACGGACAACATTAAGACCACAACACACTCGTCTTAATCAATGTACAAGACCTCTGAAGGTATTTCCACATTTCAGGACATTTGTAATTCAACAGCAATTTGTAAGAACATGTTTGTGTTTCAAAGTTTGTTCTTTAGAGTAAAATCCGACTGGAGTTAAAAGATTTAACATTGTCCCTGACTTATATGTGGGTTCATGTAAGTCAGCTATTTATGTTGCTGGTGAAAAAACAATTGGCTCTGCAATCATATCATCATTACTTTCCTGTTGAAATGGTGTGCACAGTAGATGCCATGTGCCTTTACATATGAATACTGGCTATCCTAGTTCTCACCCAAAAATCTAAAAACATGATGCAACGATATAAAAGCAGTCAAATGGATCAATAGGAGGTTGCTGTGAGTGTGGGGTTGTGTGCTTATCTTTACACCTGTAACAAGTTGTCAGGATCGGCATGTCGGCAAGGTAATTAAACCTCAATGCACTCGTGCTGGGAGAGAGTCAGCGCGCCTCCATTTAATTACCCTTCCAATACTCCTGACCTTAAATAGGACGTCTGATGCCAGATGATTGTCTTTGGTGGTCTTCTAGTGTGAGGTCGAATGAGCAAAACTGTTGATCTGGTCAGCAACTATATGGCTAATTCTGCCAAATCTGGTTTTGTTTCGTATTTTGATCTCTTCCCACCACCAGTATTACTTTTGAGACCTTGAAACGTAATGTGGAAAAATCCTTATCAATTACTTTTGGTTCTGGAGGCAGCTTTTGTCAAACATAAAGCTGCTCTTCGGCTTATTAGGAACAGAGCAAAGGGATTTTTTCAAAATCCTCAATCACACACAAATCCACACAAAACACGGTCACGCTTCAGTGCTTCCCTCTGTTTCAGCTTAGCTTGATCTAATTGAGCCCGGTGCATGACACACGTGTACACACACGCACATAAACACGCAGGCGTGTGGTGCTGGGACGGTTAGCGGCCTTATTCATATTTCATGAATACAGGAGGTGTTCTCTCACTCCGTTGTGTTGCATGTGTGACTCTGTTTGTGTCTTGCTCTGGGCTTGATCGGATCAGAAATTGGAAAAACATCTGCGAATGCTTTTTTGCTGGTGGCTTTCAACAGAGTGTGTATGTGTCATACACAGGTCCACAGGTAACACTAGCTGGGGAAATTTAAATTAAACATCTTTATTGTGTTGTATCCTTCACATGAGCGGGCTGGACGAGATGAGATAAGATGAAACTTTAATAAAGTGTGTGGATAAATTAGGTCATCACAGCAAGGTGACAGGATGCGAGTGCAGCCACACTTGCAATAAAAAGGTTAAAAATAAAACCTTGAGAAGATGAAATGGAAAATAATAACTAGATATAGTTGCCAATTCGAAAACATGAGCCGTAGACTGCAGTGGGTAGAAATGTGATGGACAATATGGATTACTCAGGTGTGGATTATTTTTATCATTTCAATTCATACTCTTTCCCCACTCTAATGTACTCGTATAGCCTAGCCCTGCAAACTATAACTCTCCACTACAGTCGCAGCAAAAAAGTGGTTTTGAAACGAAACAAAAACACTTGCTTCGGTCACAGAAATGATCATAGTTTGGGTTCAAATTAATACTTAACGAGAACGGACACTCGGTAGAGCGCATACCTTCACATATCACAAGATTGGGCATTGAATTATGAACATGTTGGCATTAGTTGCATGCCAATTGGATAAAAATTGACCACGCTATGGTAAAAATAAGATCTTGACCTTTTTGTGACTTTGACCTTGACCTTTGACCCGATCGATCCCAAAATCTAATCAAATGGTCCACGGATAATATCCAATCATCTCACCAAATTACATGCGATTCGGTTTAACACTGTTTGACTTATGCGAATAACACGCACGCATACAAATTTCACGGCGATCAAAACATAACCTTCCGCATTTTCAATGCGAAGGTAATAAAGTGAAAATACAACTTCAAACACAGTCAGCTGTTTGTCAATTGAAAGTGAAACTTAACATTTGGTTACACCTTGTTGGTTTCACATTGACAGAAACACAGGTCTCCTGGTTGCAAGACCTGTTGCGTCTCAAGAGACATTTAAGGGCTCCTCGTGTGTATCAGACGTTGATCGGCGTTAAAAAGTGGCAGTATTTGACACCCTGATCAGAGAAAAATATTTTTTGCATTTTTATCATTAAAATACAGACTTTTTTTTAAAGGGGGTCTTGAGTCGTGCTTCAGAAAGATTTGTGATAAAGGTTTGGCACATTACTGTTGTAGTACTTACTGTGTTTGTATGTTTTATGTTCACTGTATTCACCTATACACCAGAACAAATTCCAGGGAGGTGTAAACCTACTTGGCAATAAATACTATTCTGATTCTGATTCATTTGACTCTATGTGAGATTCCAGCACTAGAGTCATGTCCTACATGTGATGACGGTGGGTCTGTTCACTCTAATGAGTTACATATTTGTCTCTGCACATCAACCAGTTTAAGAGTAGAGGTTTATGCTAGTTCATTGAGGGTCAAATAGACTTACTAAGGCCCCAAGGCTCAGCTCATTGGGAATTGAACTGGCAACCTTCAGGGTCACACAGACTGAATCTCTTCCTGGCCGTTCTAAATGATCTAGATAACGAGCCCGTTGAGAGTCGATGCACGTGTAGATTAGCATACATTTACATAAATTAGGAAGGCAATTAATATTCTGTTCAATCTGTTCAGAAGTCATCAGACTATCCAGAGGGAGAGACGGAGAGAAAGAAAAACAGGAAGATACAGGAAACTGACACAAGAAATAAATCAGGCCATACTTAGTAATGTGCGGTCGAAAATTGGAACAGTTAAACATATTTGATTGGTCACTTCTGACATCAAAAACAAATGAATGAATAATATATTTAACAGATATTAAGTTCATATTGATCTGATGTCATTTTGTATCTGATAATGGTAGTGATATTAGGTCTTAAAGGGGTATTACTTAGATATTTGACCAAACCACTATTTTGAATGTGTCATGCATTATATTCTTTCTAATTACAATACATAATGAGCTAATATCCTTTTCTTATTTATTTAAAGACCTTTTGAAAAAAAGGTTATGCATGAAAGCTCTTTCAATAATGCTTATTAATCGATTACAACACACACACACACACACACACACACACACACACACACAGTAATTGAAACAACCTAGGTTCTACATGCAACATGCTAGAGTAGACAAATAATATCATTTAGAGAACAACCAGAGAACGTTCCTCAAAAGCAACGTACCCCTTCCTGCTAAAATCAAGCCTTTAAGCAATGAGGGGGGAATTTCTGCTTTATTAGACTCAACCCTATTAAGAGAGACACAATATGGTCACCAGACATTAGAATAGTCTTTATAAAATGCATTTTAATGATTATTGATATAAAGCATTATGAGTTATCATATACAAATTTATAGTGTGATGAGCAGATTATAACCACTTCTAAGTGTGTTTTAAATCATTTATGGACATGAGCGTCATAATAAGTGCTTCCTAATAAATAAATGTCATAGCAACAATATTGCAAGACCGTGTTGTTTGTCATGTCTTCTATGCTTGACATAGGGCTGTGTTAGATGAAAGAAAAAAGCACGGAGAGAAAGGAAATGATAGACTTCACTCTGAGGATCACTGACTTTCAGCTCTCACAGCATGGATATCTATAAGGAGTCAGGAAATTCAGGCAATTCTCAACTGTATTATCAGCAAAAAGAAACACAGGGTTCTTACCTTTTCATGCCTCATCTCTTCCTCATCTCCTCCCACTACACACCCAAGGGAGAGATGCAAGGGAATGTGATGCATGAACATACGAATGAACACATCACCCATTTCCCTACAGGGACATCCTTGTCCAGTCAGGCATAAGTTGGAACCAAATTCATTTACCTATGTTGTTTCTAACGGATTTCACTGTTTCGTTGTGTCACAGATAATTTGATGTTTTTATGCTCTGATTGCTGTTTTTATTGTCAATGCAACACACTTTTTGTGTCATGACCGCAATGGTCAATATTTCTATTTATCTTCTCTTGTTATAAGAAAGGAAGCATATTATTTCTTTAAATGTCACAACATGCACAGCAATACTATGGTATGAATCTAAAAGTGTTTTAGAGTTTTGGATTTACAGCAACTTTACCACTCAGAAATGTAAGTCAAAACACACTTGTTGAGTTCAGGGATGTACTTGCATCTTCCACTGGAGAGCACATGTCTCTACCACTGAATAATAGCATTGATAATTATTATGTGTGTGCACCTTTGTAGAAACATGTGATAGTCCCAACCCAGGCTTTTGAGATTACTCAAGCCTCTCTAATATAATTCAACATTGCTCTTTATTCCCATGTCTGCCAACTAGTACCTGAACCAGTTGACACACAATGAATACTGTGTGACTAAATTAAATACATTATAAAAGTGAAACAGTCTGGAACCTGAAGCCACTCAGCCTGCTGTGCGCCACCTCAGGGAAAACCCATCTCTTTAGAGAAACCCCATTTCTCCTACACTATACGTCTTAAAATTAGCTCATCCGCACTATTGCATTTCCAAAGTGGTTTATTTAATGAATTTGATTTCCTTTTGCATTCAAAATGATAATTAAGTGGGAAATGCGTTATACTTTAGATTGTGTGCAACCTCAACTATTTTTTTAAAGACGCATTGCACATTTTGCACTTGACTGCACCCTTTCCCTTGAGTCTCACTAAAGCCCTCAAAGTAGACGCACACATAAACATTTTGATATTGGCCAAAAGGATCATAACGCTCATAATTCAGGCGTTGAACTTATTTCATTCCATCAAAGGACACTGCAAGACAGAAAGACAGCGACCAAAAATAATTGAATGCTGAGAAATAAAACAAATTGTGGTATATGATGAGAAGAGATCAGACGTATGGGGGCCATAGAGATATTACCTCGGTACTTTAGTGACTAAGAGACTAAGAGCCAAGCTTTGGAAATGGGTATTGAAAGCAGAAAAGATCCAGAGTCTTTTTGAAAGCTGGGCAGGAGAGGAAACACATTTTAAAAAGGAAAAAAAACACAAAGCATTGGCGGCAATGGAAATATTATGGAAATTTGACTGGGATGTGATTCTAAAAGATCAAAATGGAAAGACTTAACGATCAAGGTACGTAAACAGGGAGGTGGTGTGGAAAATGGGTGAATGAAGTCAGATGTATGGGGTCCATGGAGACAACACTCCATGGACCCCAGACAATGCTTTAAGGAGGTGATGTGATGTGAATGCAAAAATGCTAAGTGCAGTTTACAAAAGGAAGATGGGAAACACCAAAGAATGGGGAAATAAAATAAAGCTTTCAAAGGTTAATTCAGATTCATAAGAGAAATGGGGATAGGAGACAATGAAGCATGAGGATTAGTTATTGAGAGTGGCGAGGGGAGGGGATGGGGGGGAGTTAAAGAAAAGGGTGAAAGAGAGAAGGGACAAAAGAAAGAAAGTAGGAGTGCAGGTGAGAACACCGCTTGCCATTACCCCATCCCTGCATTCCTGTTAATTTTTCATCAATGAGTTAATGATGTGCGTTTGCCTTTGTGCGTGTCTAGGTCTATGCTTGTGTATGCTGGCACAAGTTTGTGTGTGTGTGTGTGTGTGTGTGCGTGTGGGTCTTTGTTGTGTTGTTGTAGGTGTGCGGCTTTCTATGTGCATGTTAGATGAAAGTGTTGTGTGGTGAGTATGCTAGCCGGAGTCGTGCCGCGAACAATAAGAATCCTTAATCAAACATCAAAGACTTCACATTGGCACACACACTCACTTTGACACACACACACACACACACTATACTTCACCACACGCAGACACAAGCGTATGCTACCTCTGAAGAAGGGGAGAGAAAGTTACACAGTGTTGTGGCACCTCAGCCAAAACACACAGACAAACCACGTACAGGCTGTCTCTAAAGAATCAGGAAATGTAGAGGTGCATACAACCGCAATGCACTCAGTCACATGATGCAGTGGGTTATCTGCAAAAACATAGATGAGAGATCATAATGTCACTGTAGATATGAAAGACTTGCATTCAAAAAAAGGCTTACGTGTGCATTCCTGTGTTATTGAGAAAAGGAATTGAATTACAATAATACAATACCTTGGAACCCCGAACACATTTGGTTTTGGGTTTTTCATCCAGCTCAGACAGCAATCACAATATATCCCGGAGAAATATGGCACTGAAATAATCTCTTCAACAGAGCATAAAGTACCCTCGACAGTCGGTGAATATGAGGAGCCTTCGTCTTGCGACTGCCGAGGGTTAAAACGAAGGTTATATTGTTTATTGTTCATTGTTTATTAAGGATCCCCATTAGTCTACACCGTAGTGGAGACTATTCTTCCTGGGCTCCAGGCAAAAAACATTACAAAACAATGCAAATACATAAAATGCAGTACAGCATGATCAATTATCACAAAAACACTTAGACTTAGAAAACAACATTTACATTAAAAGGAAAATAAAAAAAAATACCTAAATACCTTAAATACCTAAAAGGTATGTAAGATTTTTGTCGTAGCTGATGAGTCTTAACCACTTTTGTGATCATCAGCATTGCTTCAGTCTTTTTTTTCTTTACTGTGACAAATGGTCTGCTATGAATTACAGTGCCGGGTGAAATATTCTGGCTGCTGTGACCTGGTGACAAATGAATTAGTTACATTCCCTTGACGGAAATGAGACACATTTCAGTCACTCTAACAAGGTGCAGTCACTTTCGACATTGCCCACTGAGCTACTGACCCTTAGCTATGAAATTTAATTAACGGAAAAATGGAATGAGGTTTTTTTCCGACCTGTCCAGTGTGTTTGGGTGCAGTGCTACAGGGCTGCTTTGCAGTACTGAAGTGCTTCTGGACTGACTCTACAAAAGACAGATATGATTAACCGCAGCCCTGTCAGTGCCACCAAGCTTTGGATTCACCTGTTCACCTTTACCTTTGAAACACAACGAATTGTATGTGATTTGCAATCCAGTGAGCCGTTGTGCGGCGCCCAGGCTGCTGGTCAGTGGGGCTGAAATATAACCAGCAGTGGAACAACAGAGCTGCAAATCAAATGAAATGCACATCCCTTGGTTCAGACTATGTTTCATTGCAGTAACTTTCAAAAAGGCCACAAAAACAGCTATGGATCACAGGAAAAGTGAAAACGGAGCTCTTAAGGAGAGCCATTGAAGAAGATTAGTGTAAAACAAGTAGCTGAACAGAATCGGGTCAGGTTTCTTTATTTCACACAGAAAAGTCCTGAAAGAAGACGGAGGATGGATTACTGGCCTTAAAAGTCCTGCGACTGACGCATTCAATCAAATTACCTCCTTTAGTGGTATCTCTGAGTGTTCCTATAAATGTGAACCACGGACCCGATAGGATAATGAAAAAAAACAGCTTGACTTCAAAATGCAGTTATACACAGATATTTACAGCAGCTGCGTCTCCATTCACCTACTTTTAAGCAAACTTTTGAAATGAAGGAATAAAGAGCTTTTCCATGAACTGGTTTGGAGCGAATACATTTGTCTCCAGTATAATTTGGTCTGAAGTTGACGCTTCAGGAAACACACGGCTGTAATCCAGTAAACGGAGCGGAAGAAGGCGTATAGGCTAGAGGTTAACAACTGTAAACAAGTCGGCTCGCCAACTAACTCATCTCCGAGACAGAAATAGAGAGAGGTCTTCAGAAATTAGTTTAACTGGGCAAGTTTTCATTGTATTTTCATGTCAGCTGTTATTGGCCACGTCGTATGCTCTCTGGAGACAAAGAAAAATATTGTGCACGCTATGGGAATATCCCAGAAGACGGCGAGAGCTGAAACACCTACACTGACATCTAATAACGCACATATAAGTGCACCATCGGTATAAACTTAATCTCTGTATGCATGGAGTGAAAAGACAAGAAAATAATTGTGCCAGTGATGATTGGCATTGGATGATGTGACAAAAGCTAGTGTCGGTGTTTGTGTGTTTGTGTGTGTGTGTGTGTGTGTTGTCCTTGTCATTAAGTTGTCAACAGCACATGCCAACAGCAGATGCTTGGTGTAAAATCCTCCTTTCCACCTAGAGATCAGGGTCCACCAATATGTTTGTGTTACTTGCACACAGAAGCGCTTACACAATTGCAAACAGCATCAATTTCAATCCAACCTAGCTCTGCAGCGTCCAACGAATAACATAATATAGAACAATAATATATTCAGTAGAGCCAAGGACAGCCATATTATTGCAAATAATTCTAATGCACTTGAAAAAGGCTCAACTTGTTCTGCATGCACCGCAGTCTGCAAGGAAAACAATTAAACAGCCCAAACTAAACAAAACATGTCATCCTCCTTTAGCCCTGGATTGTTAACCCTCCTGTTACCTTTACATTTACTAACATATTTTACCCTCGGGGTCAATTTGACCCCAGCAATTAAAACCTCCAGAAAATTATTAGAATTAAAATTATTTCCCAAGTTTAAGTGTGAGGTACTTTATGTTTGTTTGTTGACTACCTAAATAGCCCTTTAAATATATAAAAAAGTTGATATTTCTTATATTTTTGACACAGTGAAAAACAGCCTGGGGTCAAATTGACCCGAAAGGTAACAGGAGGGTTAAGTACATTTTAAATCTCCTAAAGAACAGAGCCAGCGTGGATTTGTGGTCACAGCAAAGTCCTTTTCAATAATGGTTTGAGCTCAGAAAACATGTTGACTAGCTTAAGATGTTCTAACTCTAAAATGCATATTCTTAACTGGAGTGTTTTTAATAGCCATTTGGTTTCAACATAGATTATCTCAAATATACTCATTTTAATAATATTTACAAACATTAATATTCAACACAATCAGAATGTACAACCCTATGAATGAAATTGAAATTAAAACGTTTTGACAGTAATGTTTGGTTCCACTTCTGACACATACAGTATTTCATTGAAATGCACAATTTAAGAATAATTAACTTTTTTTATGAAATTAAAAGTACATAAGTCATTAGTCTCCTTAACAAAAAGAGCTAATTAATTTTTTTAATTTTAATTTGTTTGTTTGATTAAAACAATAAGAGGACATTGGCAGATATTCATATGAGCAGCTAATTTTGCACGTCTGTTTTTGTGTCCTCACTATATTGTTAGTATGGATGGAACTCTTATCATCTTGTCTGGCTTAATCAGAAATGTAATCTGCAGAAGAAAATTAGGTTCTTGTGTGGGCTACACTCACAGTTGGTTTTATTTTATTCATTTTGGTTTTCACATGTACAGTATGTGCATGCATATTGTTTGGATGAGCGTGAGAGCTGGTGGTTTGATGAGATGCTTTTAATTATGGATATTGTATTCTACGTGTTTCACACGAGAACATCAAGTTGCCCTCCATTGCTTTTCCTTCACACGTTCCCTCAGCGTACCATCCCTCTCTTCATTCTTTAAAGGTTTCCCGCTGCTCTTTCATTTTCTATTTCAAATGTTTCTCCTGTCCATCTCACTCACTCAGCGTTTCACTTCAAATAATAGTATGCACTGTTTTTGTGGCGTGTATTATAATAACTTAATTTTCCCGCTGTCGTTTTCTGCTCCGTGTCGCTGCGGTTCCTCTAACTGTCCTTTGTTCCCTCCTCCAGCCGTCCTTCACCCTCTGCTGAAAGATAGATGGATTGAACAGAGTGGTTAATGAATCAATGAATGCTGTTATACGTGTGTGTGTGTGTGTGTGTGTGTGTGTGTGTGTGTGTGTGTGTGACAGAGCGAAAGCAAGAGAGGGAGCTTTAAAAGGAAAAAGTGCAAGTGTTTGTGTGCCGGCTGTACGTGTGATGGAGTGGTGAACAATTGTGTGTGTCATTTGGCCCACCATGGAGTGTCACGCCGTCAGCCTTATTCCATTTAACAACCGACTGTGTGTGTGTGTGTGTGTGTGTGTGTGTGTGTGTGTGTACGCGCCCCTCTGAGTGTGTGTGTTTGCACACAGGTAAGCATGTGCCATACAGGATATGAGTTTCTCCGAGCGTAGAATTGGTTTTCTCTGGACTGAACACTATATAATGTTCTAAAAAGCTGTAAAATATTGTAAAACCAAGATGCATTCAACATTGAGTAGTTGCACGTCTCAGGCTCACTTCATCAATCTACTGAGATGATCTTGAGTGCTGCAAGATGCAGACGCACACACACACACACACACACACACTCACAGAGCTGTATTTTTTCACAGGCCGGATCCTAGACTCGGACAAAAACAGTGTATACGAATCAATAAAGTCATTTATTAACAACATGATTATCAAAACAAGTCCAACTAGAACGGGCACTCGGTAGAGTGCATACCTTCGCATATCACAAGATTGGGCATTGAATTATGAACATTTTGGCATTAGTTGCATGCCAATTGGATACAAATTGACGGCGCTATGGTAAAAAGAAAATGTTGACCTTTTCATGACCTTGATCTTTGACCCGATTGATCCCAAAATCTAATCAAATGGTCCCCGGATAATAACCAATCATCCCACCAAATTTCATGCGATTCGGTTTAATACTTTTTGAGTTATGCGAGTAACACGCATACAAATAAATAAATACACGGCGATCAAAACATAACCTTCCCAACTGGTCTCTGGTCTTGGAGACGGAAAGTACAACAACAGCAAAGGGCTTCAAGCGGAGTGGACGTCACATTTATGGAGATACAGCTGCACAAATACATTAATGTGGTGTTTTTTTCTTGTATTAACACATGCACACTCATTGACCTTTAATTTCACAATGTTAAACTGGGCTCTCTCTCACGCACACGCACACACTGCATACAAACTGATACACACTGATCTTGTGTTTTATGATGTGAAATGCGCACACACTGCCATGCCTGTCTAGAGATGATTAATAGTCACTGCTTTGTCGGATAATGAACTGTAAAATATATAATAATTTAACTCTGTTTTTATCCGTTGGTCCAAAAGACCCTTTCAGTCTACTGACTGTAATTACATCCAGTGTTGATAGTTAGTCCTTTTATTAAATCTCAGGTATTGCCCTTCTTAACAAGTGTGTGTAATGTGTCCCACCAGACTCAACTGTACATTGTTTGTCAGGTGTTTGGCTTTACATGCACCACAATGCAAACTTGCAGTAATGTTTGTATAGTTTTCCCATTTTCCCACTTACACTAAAGTAATCTTAAAGGATACGTTCATATTACAGTTTTTTTCGTTTGCTAAACGACAACGGGCACAACTGGAGTCACATGTGCAAAACTCTAACTACAGTCTGCACTACCAACAGTCACCTGAGCTAAACAGTTCACATCACCTGCAAAACTCATTCCAAGCAACACAACTCTTAACACATGGCTCAAAACACCCTCAGTGCAGCCAAACAACATGCACAACCCTCACTGAGGTAACACACACTGAGGTAACACACACTGTCACTCAGAGCACACTGAAAGTAAAAACACGAGCATCAAACACCAATACAGAAAATACTAACTTTTCATCTTTACAGTTTGAACAATTTCAGTGACTTCAAACAAAGTAATATTTTCTTCAAAGAAAAGAGAGACATTCTTTCACATGATTTATTAAATTTTTTAGAACATAACAATTCTTTAAGGTAAATGAAAATTAGCAGTTTGCTTCAATAGTCTGTAGTAATTTACGGAATTACAGTAATGAGAAAAAAAAGGTAGAAACTAAAAGTTCATACTGTAATTCGAACAAATAATTGAGGGGCTAATCCTGCCTCTCTCTAGCATCAGGCCACATGTTTTCATCAACATCACATCTCATGTTCTCTCTTGCCACCTGGGGAAGAATCTTCTGGAGGGCCTTATCTATCCCTGGCAGTCCTCTGGACTCGTGTCCTCACATCCGGCACGATGGCTTCCAAAAGAGACATTTGGTCATGTGGGTGGTGACCAAACACTTTTGTTGCACCCTCAACCCTGCCTCTCTCAATGAGAGACCATGGTTCACGACATGGTCTATAAGTGGAGCCCTTATTTCATCTGGAATAACAGCTCTTTGTCTTCCTCCACGCATCCCTCTCTCCCTGCCACACTTCTCCCTCCACGAACCCGTCTTCCTTGTTCCATTTCCAAAATGAGTCTTTCTGAGCTCTACCTATATATACTGTAATATATATATATATATGTGTGTGTGTGTGTGTGTTCACTAACAAGTCTAAAACAAGACACCTGCTTAGCCTTTCAGCTGAAATTGCAATCAGCAATGTTTGAAAGGCACAAGGCTGAACTCTATTCCGTTTTGAATGTGTGGTTCACAGTTTTGACAGCAGTGTGTTAGCATTTGAACAAAGTGCTGTAAATCCACAGTGTTGTGCAGGTTGTGGTTGGAGTCATGGGATAAGTGTTAGAGTTTTGAAAACTGTGTTCAAGCAATGAAAAACAAACTAGAGTTTGGTCCACATGAACTGCTGCTGTGCAGACTGTAGTTAGAGTTTTGCACATGTGACTCCAGTTGTTCCCACTGGCGCTTAGCAAACGTAAAAAACTGTAAGTTGAACTAACTTTCTACACAGGATCACTGACTGAATTTCTTTTAAATGTAACTGTGTATTTTGATTTAGCGTGATTGTGTACAGATACATCATCTGAAATGATGACACATCTGCATTAAGAAGAACAGGTTGCCAAGCACATCCTATAACATGTGGCACTGCTGGATTGTTTGGTGTGTGTGTGTGTGTGGGGGGGGGGGGGGGGGGGGGTCTCAGACAGCCAACCCTGAAGGCTGCTTCCTGTAACTTTAAGAATACATGGCACATCACACAGCTGCTTATGCGCTGACAGCAATGTCCATCCGGTTTGTCTGCGGTTAATGAGGATTAGTTACAGTTTTCATGGTCTTGACTCACCTGTGGAGTAACATTACTTTAGCATCTCCATCGTGCCGTAGTAGTAGTAGTTCTTCAGCCACTTACGGACTTTATTTCCATATTTCTACTGTTATCTTAAAGTGATGCCAGTGTTCTTTTCTGCACATTTGCATACCCTTTAATTAACTATATGATGCATGACTATTGTAACCATTAAGTATATTATCTGTTAAGTATCGCACCTCTCGCTACAAGGCCTGCGGAACATGAATTAATAAGGCGGATACATTAAAACTGACATTTAGGTGTTTAATTCCTCAGTGTTTAAATTATTGAAATCATTAAAACTGTACACCTGGAGAGAGACAGGGGGGAAGAGTCTTTTATGAGCATAGGTACTTTGTTTTCAGCATTATGAGGCTCAATGAAAATCTTTAGAGTCATTTGAATTCATCAGAGATCCGTGACAACTCTTATTATAAAAACGTTAAAACAAAAGCACATAGTAGCATTGTAGAGAGAGGAGATGGAGGGCAGTCTCGATCCAACAGTATCAATACAGTTGCGTGACAAGGTGACATGTAAGTACAATGACATGACAAGACTACAAGGCTACAGCTTGTAGGTTAATGTGTTTGCCAAATTGTTGTTGTTTTTCTGTGACAACCACAAGAATGACAAGTTAATTTGAAAATCGGGACCATGAGGCCTCTTTATTGGTTGTGGAACATCAGTGTGTGATATACTGTTGGTCGTCAGATATGCATTTAGAACACACTCCCAGGTAAAGACTGTGAGCTTATCTGTGAACAACACACTTCCTCCCACAGTCCCCCATTTATCTTGAATATATGTCGGAGCACTAAAGCACAGACGGCTTAGTTCATGTGGTGGTTTTTCTGTGTGTGTGTGTGTGTGTGTTCAAGTATTTCAAAGAAAGCCCTGAAGGAGAGGTTTATTGTATTGATCCAGAATACACGAGTTGGGGAAAAACTCACAGTGATAAAAAAATGCAAACACAAACAGATACTTTTTTTACCCACACGCTAAAACATAACGGTTCACACAGGTCAACATGAAATGTATGTCTCTTACTTTATTTCTCTCCCACACACAACAATTGAAACAGACAATTTGAACTGCGATGAGAGTGTTACAGTTGAAATATGGGAAGGTTTAACAGGGCTTACATTGGTTTTATGGTTTACACCCACAGAGACACACATATACACATAGACAGACCAGTGGGCAGAAAGAACAGGAAAGCTGGGGGTTATGTGATCACACAGACAAACACACACACACACACACACACACACACACTTAGTTACACTCAAGCAGCTGGTCTGCCAACAACATCAAAGTAACTTCCCAGCATTTGTGGAGCAGCACGAAATAGAAGCGAGGTCAAAGATCAAGTTTTAACATATTAGATGTGATATATTGTGTTTTTAGGTAGTATTTTTGAAAGTGTTTCCCGTTGACAGCACCATGTATACTGCTATAGAAGTGTTGGACAGGAACCATGAATAATTTCTGGGTCATGTTATTGGCGCTTTGTTTGTTATTTTCATTTGAGAGAAAATTGTAAGTTTCACTGATAAGTCATATGGGTTGAAAGCAAAATATTGTAGTTCCTTTTGTATTAATTTACAAAGGTCCTGAAAAGCATGTCCTCATAGGACTTCCTGAGGGTCCACAGCAACATCAGGAATAGTTTCATTTCCCTCTATTTGAACATCAAATCCCAGAGGCTCAGTGTTATTGCTGGTTGTTGAAATTGAAACTTTAATGTCCTGCAAAAATTTCAATTTAACATGGTCTCATCTTTTTATACCGTATTCGAAATATTCAAGATTTAAAGAGTATCATTTTCAAAGTAAGTCTCTGCAGTATTCCATCCTATGAAAACTTTATACTTAGTCACATGAGAATAACTTCCCATATTACCTTCCTTCTGCTCAAATAGAATATTATTTAACATTTAGGTGATGTCCACATCAAAATCAGTTCGGATAATCTATTTGAACCCTAATACTTAACGGTTCTGAGTATTTTGCTGTGGTTTTTTTTCTGACTGTATGTGGAGTTTTTAATCAAAGCGATAGCACCACACTTGTTCAACATGCAGCCAGGTGTGTAGTTTGGATCCAAATGAAGCTACATTTGAAAATGGTTGTGGTCCAAGTGATGGTCGCCTGACGTACGGGGGTAGTCAGTGGTCCCCCCCGAACCCTCGAATAAATTAAAGGATGATATCTGACAATTTAGAATGTGATACAATGAAAAAATAAACTAGAGAGACTACCTTGCGATGAGATCACATCAGCTGCAATGCCAAATCAGGCCAGGGGCATAAAGTGGTGGGACCACTCCCATCCTTGAACTCATTGACGAAGTCTGTCCACGGACAAAGTATTCAAAAAAAGCTTCTGTCTTAGTTCCCTCTACGGTAGGTGAATCCAAGACCACACAAAGCCACAATGACACACAAAAGGGGAAAGCAAGACAAACTGTTGCAGTTGGTGTACAAAAATGTCTTTGCACTAGATTTCTGTTTATTTTTTTCTATTTTCATTTTGTTTTCGCTGCCCATTGTTTAACTGCCGTTGCATGTTTTGCTAACAAAACGAGAGTCCTGGTGTCCTTTAGGTATTTGTTCCTCCTAGATAGTTAATGAGCCACATTTAGTGCAGTTACAAAGTGCGGCTCATTAACTTTCAGGGAACAAAAGCCTGCAAGACATCTGCTCTTGACAAAGGGGGCCTGACACCCCTTAACAGGATTATACGGTATTTCTATCACATTTTCTCATTTAAGGAGAAATTTCAATCAGAGGCTCGGTCATTACTCAAGATTATGTCGTCGTGTGGTTTTACAGTTTCGGCATTTATCAAACTAATCGGATTAATCTTAGTTGCCCTATTAAGTGATATTTATAATGTGATATGTATTTTCAAACATCTGCATGGACTTTTTCCAGTAGTATTTTTAAAAAGCTAAATTAACGGGCTTAAAATTACAACAACTAACAAAACCACGATTTAAAACATTTTTAAAATATGCCTGTTAAGAGAATAAAGTAGCTCTCTCCCTGTGTGTGTTAATTTAGCATCTCTCTGCTTTGATGATATAAAAACATATACATGCAAATGTGCCATAGTGGTGAGCTCACAGCAGCCGCTCTGCACTGCTATCATATAGTTATAACTGATAACGCCATCATAACAAAATCGATGCAACCGTCCTCCAGTTCCAATCCAGGTAAATATTGTTAGCTCTGTCAGCACCTTTGCAAATTTTCCCTTTTAGCTCTGTTAGCACTGTTGAGAGCAATTGAGAGGCAATTAAAAGGCTCTGAATCGTGTGTGAAGCACCTTTTGATATGAGTTCTCCTCGCGTAGGTTCACCGCTATTAAGGAGGGATTCTGACCTCGCAAACAGTGCTGAACTGCTGTGACGAGCTTTAATCAAGGCCCGTTCCAATAATGACATATTAACCACGTGTGTGAGGTTTGGCCCAACTGTCTGCACCACTTCATCTACGTAACCACTTGAACTGTGAGGCTGTATTTCTTCTTTTTGCTTGAACACCATATAGAATGTTTTATTTTGTGTCGGTTAAAAATGCATTGTTATTCATAACATTCCTTATTCCTCAATGCTTAGGTTTTTTTTGTCGTCTTTGCTATTTCAAACCGACTTCCCAATGACTTACTAACCTTGATGTCACTGTCAACGATTTTTTTTCCCCGAAGAGGTTCAAGGCCTTCCTCTGCTTTCACATTTATTGTGTTGCACGTGCGAGAAGTGTAGCGTTAGTATCAGCTGCGGCTTTCAACCGAGCAGAACAGAAGACAATGGGGCTCCCGCTGTGACAGTGATGCTTGAGTGACAGAATGACTGCTTTAAAATAGTGATAGATAAGGCCATATTACAGACGGGGGATTGCAGTGAAGCTGAACATTCAAGGACAGCGCGTGAAAGAGTAGAGCCCAAACACTGGTTTGGCTTCCAAACAGGTTTTTTGGTGTAAAGGACTAAACATGTATTCCAAGAGCACGGATGCCGATATCTTCAGACATATTTTGCAGTATGGAGGTCGTGTCAATAGAATCTGTCTGTCCACCTCCATTGTTGGTTTGATTGATGTTGTACTGAACCATGGGAGTTACTGTGGATTTGGAGGTCCTGCCATTGTTGATTTATGAGAGAAAGCAGTGTTATCTCAATTATGTCACCCCATTCATGTTTTATAGCCGTATGTAAGCATAGTTACAGCTGACAGACAAAAGAAGTCTGTGAAATGCATCATTTATATTTCTAATTTCCGTGACATGGTTGGTAGACGCTAGTATAAGATGTTGGGATAACGATTTGGCAATCGCAATATTTGTAGCTCATACATTAACTTTACGGTCGGACAGATTGTCATCTTGTGGTGTGCTGAGCAAACGTTTTATTATTTGCCTCCTATGTGGGGAACATAACAGCCGATTGACCTTTTCACAAACTTAATGTCACATGAGTGCAAGTTTCTCCATTTAGTGCAGGAACAAGGATCATTTTATGGAACCCCAAATAAGCCCCAAGACACTAGTCTCCTCCTGAAACAGCTATGTGGACAGTTGTCTGTGTTTTGTATTGACTTGTTTTATAAATGTATTTACATGTGATAAGATACTAATGGTGAATGTAGTTAATCTATGATTAATGGACTTTTTCTTCGCTTTTGCTTCGAGCAATTGCTGAAGAATCATGCCATTGCTGAAGAATGAATAATGCAGGTATTATGCCCTTTAAAACTCAAATGACCTGAAGTCTCGGCTGTCCCTTGACATTTTACTGGTGAAATGCAGTGATAATAAAAGGTAGGCACAGGGAATAATGACATGGCATTTTTAACCATTATCACAATATTCTCTGACTCCGTTACAACCCACTTCTGTGAATCTTTTGTCGGCCCCCAGAGCGACCCTTCCAACAGTGTTCCTTGACACAATTGGGCATGGAGTAAACAAAAATAGACCTTTTCCTTCCTGGCTTTCAATCTCCAATACAAAGTCCTCTTTATGTAACATCCTGTGCATTGAAAGTAAGCTCTGCCCTTTTCATAATACATCTTCATTGGATGAAAATATGAGATATTAAAAAAATTCTGTCGTTAAGCCAGAAGCACATTTCTTTGAACTGTATGAACTGCATGTGTAGAAAAGATGCAAACTAGACACATAATGTCCAATTTATGCATTTATACTGCCTATTGGTTTTCTCCAAGAGCTATGATGCAACCTTGTATGCTTTCAAAAAGTTACTAAAGCATTGTGTGTGTGTGTGTGTGTGTGTGTGTGTGTGTGTGTGTGTGTGTGTGTGTGTGTGTGTGTGTGTGTGTGTGTGTGTGTGTGTGTGTGTGTGTGTGTGTGTGTGTGTGTGTGTGTGTGTGTGTGTGTGTGTGTGTGTGTGTGTGTGTGTGTGTGTGTGTGTGTGTGTGTGTGTGTGTGTGTGTGTGTGTGTCTTTGTATGTCAGTCTGATGATATATGAGAATGGTTTGTGACATCGAGTTTACCCACAATTCCGTGCTGGCCGAGGGACCATGAACTGTCACCTACCAAGGAAATTGGCTGGTTTGCACTCATGCATAGACACACACACACACACGCGCACGCACACATGCACACGCACGCACACAAACACACATACATACATTAATTAATGTGGACAGAGACAGAAGCTAATATGCATCTGCTCACATGTGCAAACAAGAAGACACACTTGTCCTTAAAGATACATACAAGATAAATGCACAAGTCATACACACATTAGCAGTTAGCACACAGGAGGACAAATTGATTTGCACACACATAAAGCATTAATAAGAAAGATACACACATACAAGCCCATCCATCCATTGTGTATCGTGAGTTGACAGATGTAAATGTGCCTAAAGGACAGCTCGGCTAAATGAAGATGCATTACACCGTGTGTGTGTGTGTGTGCGTGTGTGTGTGTGTCTACCAAGGAGAGAGAGTTGTGGAAGAAGCAACAGGGACAGCAATGATTAATGTCCATTTCAACATTTGAGCAATGCACACTTGTGTTCCTGTTTCGTTCAATTGTATTCTGCCCTTCTTATTTATATTGTTAGCATTCATACATGTTTAATATTTACAGCATGCCAGATATTAGTGTTGTAAAACTTTTCTTGATCAGCTTAATTCTGGTTTCTGGTTTCTGTCAAGTCTAATCTGTTGCTTGGTTATCAACTTAAATTGTATCTGCTACCTGACTGGGGGAGGAAACCAGTGGATTCAGATACTTTAAGCACGAAATATATGTAAAAATAATATAGCATGTGCAAGGCTGATGTACACTTACACACTAGTCTGTCATAACACACAATTAGCAACACTGTATTTAAAAAAAAGTACATCCGTGAGGGCATGCTTATATGTTTATGCTTCCTGTCTGTGTGTGTGTGTGTGTGTGTGTGTGTGTGTGTGTGTGTGTGTGTGCGTGTGTGTGTGTGTGCAGAAGTAGGCTCACACACGTACATGCAAATTTTGATCAGACAAATTAGGCCATTTCTCCATTGTTCTGTCCATGATAATCCAGCCTCAGGACCTGCAGGCCACTCTTACTATGGGAAGGCACAGCAGGTGGAGTTTGCCGTTATTGATGACAGGAAGGAAACACATGGAATGGGATGTGTTGCCTGTGCTCTCTTGGAGAGGAAGAGAGGGATGAGGAGAATGATGAGAAGAATGGATGTGGTTTTAGAGATGTTAAGGTTTTTTGGCTGAAGATGCTATACCATGTCTGCCACCCCACTGTGCCATAGTTAGGTGTGGGGAACTTCAGGCATTCTTGCAGTAGGCTCATGAAAATCGACTACTAACAAACTGATGTTTGTTGCCTTTAAATATTACACATTTCATTATTTTTCATCTCAGTAATGCATTTCTCAACACAATTAATCTTATACTTGACTGGTTGCTTTCATATAATTGTAACTAGATAGTTTGGGCATCGAGTACAGTATGACTTAGTCAGGAGTTTACCCATGAAGCTATTTTTGTCAGCATGAACTTTATTTATAAACATTTATAAATGAACATTTTATAACTTTGCAAGTAGTTTTAAATGATTTTATTTGACTTTATACACTAACACAGAATGCAAGATTTTTGCAACTCCACAATACAGCTGGAGGGTGTCACATGATCATCCTTTTTATGAGCAGCTCAGTCATTTGTTTTGAAAGTGAAACATTGTTGTTAATGGGATTCAAAGAAAATAGAATAACAAAAGTAAAGGAAAGCCATTAGTAAACATCAATCAAAAGTAAATCCATTAGCCATCACTGATGCTGCAAAGAAGAGTACGATATTATTTGGACATGACATCTCCAGAACTCTCAAATAAAAAAAGACAAACTGCAGACTTGCATATATTCACTCTGATACATATTGTTTTAGAACAAGAATAAAAGAGTAGAACTGAAAAAAATGTGTTCATGTTATAATTAAATCAATTCCTAGAGGCCAATAAAGATTCTCCTCTGTTCTATATTTAGTCCCTTAAAAAAGGAAATATACAGGACTGTCTCAGAAAATTAGAATATTGTGATGAAGTTCTTTATTTTCTGTAATGCAATTGAAAAAACAAAAATGTCATGCATTCTGGATTCATTACAAATCAACTGAAATATTGCAAGCCTTTTATTCTTTTGATATTGCTGATTATGGCTTACAGCTTAAGAAAACTCTAAAATCCTATCTCATAAAATTTTAATATTTCCTCAGACCAAGTAAAAAAAAAGATTTATAACAGCTGAGTGTTTGTCAAGGCTCAGGAAACCCTTGCAGGTGTTTCGAGTTAATTAGACAATTCAAGTGATTTGTTTAATACCCTACTAGTATACTTTTTCATGATATTCTAATATTTAGAGATAGGATATTTGAGTTTTCTTAAGCTGTAAGCCATAATCAGCAATATTAAAAGAATAAAAGGCTTGCAATATTTCAGTTGATTTGTAATGAATCCAGAATGCATGACATTTTTGTTTTTTTAATTGCATTACAGAAAATAAAGAACTTCATCACAATATTCTAATTTTCTGAGACAGTCCTGTATATCCTGTCCCTCTGTAACTTCATTAGTTTATTTTCATTCCCCAGTGCTTCCAGTCCAGCTGGGAATTGTAATCTATTCCGCACGAACCGCTTTCTCCAAGTCAGTCGTGGCCTAGAACGCCTTAGGGGGCAGTGTCCTCACTTTGTATCCTAATGCCTTAATGCAAAATAGCACCAGCTTAACGCCGATGTTTTCCTGAGTCAGTGAGACCCTCGTCTCAGCTACATGTATTCAGAGGTTAATTTACAGCCTAATTGCAACTACTCTAAAGTGGTAATTATGGGCTTTGAACATGTGTCTGGCCAACTTTTAGCAGCTCTTGGCATCCTGCCAGTAACCTACGGCTGAGAAGCTTGAACTATTATTGATCTGAAGCGGAGCCCACGAATAAGATCATTCCCTACTATAAGTGGCACTCACTCGTATCTTGTCAAGGATACAGTATCTTACTTTTTTTCCCCTATGTTATAAAAATGCTTAGCACAGCATAGTTCTCATGTCTCCCACATCCAACTGCTAGCTGGATTCATGAAGCTGTGGACATGATCATATTTTCAAACATTACAAATTCACATCAGTGGTGCTTGTCCATGAACAAACAGACTTTTTAAATCCAGGCACATAAAGGTCAACACCGTATCCATATATCAGCCCAAGGTAACAGACACAGCATCTCCACAGGCAGAAAGAGTTTGGCCTTGGCAGCTTGTGGGCTTCTGTAGATGTCTCTTGGTCTGCTCCCAAACCCCCATTCACATTGGCGATCAGTGGCCACAATGTTTTAAAGCGAGCACTCAAAGCTCCCAAAATTGAATAAATGGAGACTCCCATTGTTACTGAATTGGTAGACAGCACCACAGCTCACGACTGGAGAAAACACAAGAAGAAAGAGAGAACCGGGTTGAGGTGGAATGCCCACAAGAGAGTGGGGAGGAGGGATACTTTTAAAGGCTTCAAACACAAACACAAGCTTCAATTTAACAGGTCCTGTCAAGAAGTAATGGTTCTCTTTGCGACAATATTGTTATTGGCAACAGATACACCTCAGTGCTGAGGGTCTGAAAAGGCTGAGAATCATTTTCTGGTATTTTGCTGCTCTCAGTAGCCCAAAATAAAGGCACACATACACTGACACTCTGGGTTGACTATTCTGTACATTAGCAAAGTGATATAACGCTGTTATACCTTGCTCTGATATGAAGGAGTGAACAGTTACAATACAAGTAGCTTTTCAACGGTAGAAATGCAATAACAACTTGCATTTGACAACATTAACTTTGTTAGAACTTGAGCAATTTGCATGGCAACAATAACTTGAGCATCCTTAGAGCTACATTATTACATATACACAGAATAATGAATCAAACACATCTGTGTCGTGTGAAAGGGTTTGATTGAAGAGACACGCATTACAATAGAATATGTTTTTACTCCCTGTTTGTTGGTAAAGACCTGGTCATTCTGTGGCTGTTGATCTATTTAGTGTTGTCAGTCACAGCGTTGGGATGTTGATTATTAGCAACTAACATCTCCTGGTTGCATAGTCGAGCTGGAGAGCTGGTGTTTAACAGACTGTAGCTGCTACAGTGATTACTCTGTTTAGCAGGTGATTGATTAGAAACACTGCTGGAAATGTCACTTGCCCTGCTAATATATTTCCACAGAGGGAACGTAGTAGAGAAGGCGTGTGTTACAGTAATTCATTTAAATATGTTTAATCAAGAGAAAGCAGAACTTAAATGTAACTTTTTAAGAGTTAAATAGAGTTGAGCTCTCAGCGTAGTATCACAGAATGCTATTGTGCAGTGGTGTTTGGGGTCACATGTCACAGTTGTAATACATTGGTGTTGTTTCCTATGCAACTTGTGATTTGACAAGCCCTGATTCATTATGCTGCGGTTTATTCTATGGTATTCTGTGTTGTAGAATAAAGTGAAGTCTGGACTTTGATTTCCTATTAAAGTAAATTGGATGATTCTTTGAAAACAAATTATGTACAGGGAAACCATCGACAGCCATGTAAGCTGTCACGGCTGGCGTCACGGGTAGCGAGGGGCAGGAGCTCATGTGCAGAGGAACGAACAGGACTCGGTGTGTATAACAAAAAATGCTCTTTAATGAGGCAAAAGTTCCAAAAAAAGGCAAAAGGTCCAAATGGGGAAAGGCAGCGAATGGGGCGTCAGGGCAGGCAGGCAGGGTCGAAACAGGCAGGATCAGGAATATGCACTCGTTACACGAATGACAGCACTACGGGAAAAAGACAACAATCCAGCAAGAGACAAGGGAAAGAGTGGCATAATATATAGAGGGGGAAACAGGCGTACGACATGGAGACAGGTGTACGACATGAGACAGTAACGAGACGAGAGTAGCTGAGGGCAGGTGCAGGGAATGAAACAATCAAGGAGACAGGAGAGGCTGAGGGCAGGTGCAGGGAATGAAACAATCAAGGAGACAGTAGTGGGAGCAAAGGTGTGTCTTTGAAGGTGGAATACTTTTTAAATGTACATGATTGGCTGAGGGAAATGTTAAAACTAAGGGAGCGCAGCAGGTGGGGAGTCGGTCCTTCGTTCAGCTTTGGCCCCGGGCCACATTTGGCCAGGAGCCCCATTAGTGTTTGGTTGGTTAGAGTTATTGTGTTCAATGTGTCAGTGAAGCTGTTAATGCATTTACACCTGGGGAGCACTTGCAGTACTGGGGAGTCCATTTAGCTCCGGGGCTTTGGCATCTTTCCAACAGCAACAACTCTACATCAAGAATCACAGATTAAAGGAGTATGGCGATTGCTATTTGTTAATACATGTACACCATGGGAACTGAGTAGAGGTGTTAATGGATTATGGATTGCGCTTATTGAAAGATGCTTTCATTGTGAACTCAAAGTCCCAGAAGAGTTGTCGATGAGAAGTGATTTGTTCTGACTCAAAGTGATGGATGGTGGCCAGGTGAAAGTATGTTGTATGCACTTTTTCCCAACACTTACTGCATGCTAGGACTGTTGAGTGTGCAACATCTGCTATAAATGGGCCAATCTGCTATTGTAGTATTGATAACTTGTCTTGCTTGTCTGAAGATCAAACATCTCGACTCTAAATGTCACTGATCAAGGCTGTTAGTGCAAGAATGAGCGACTTGTGAAAATGTATTTCGAGGGTGGAGAACATTACTTTGCATTTCACCAACAGGATTTTTGGATTAAGCTTCATGCAATAGAGTCCAGAACTATTTTCATTTAAAAAAGGTAAACTTATCCTCCAAAGTTTTAATTGCTCTGAAAGATACATTTTCCCATACACATTTAAAATGCTAACATCTGTCCTAAAGCCCCGTTTGGCAATTTGTGCACACGGTTTGACATTTGTTCTGGTTCCGCTTGGTTTTAACTACACAGCCCCCTGGAAACCAAACTAGAAACTTTTTTATTTTTGGCCAGGTATGGGGAGCTAGATTTGACAAAACATCTGTTGCAACTTTGCCTGATGGCAAGTTACATGCTGTGGATACAAATGTAGTTCCCTCCAGTTGTTTTGTTACCGTCAGGTAATTTCGGGGTCATCTTCCACTTGCATCCCAAGTGTTTACTGACGCCACAGACCACACCGCTCACACAATCACTTGGAATAAATAGAACGTGCACGATTATCACCTAATACAATTATACCTGTTATTTTTGAGTCGAGTAATCATTAATTTGTATTTAATATAAATGTAATTGCATTGAGTGTTTTATTTGAAATTGAATGATTGTTGATCTGCCCCTAGTGTACTGCATTTAAACCACAGGGGGAAAGCAAGAGGTTATGACGGCTGGCTTTATATCCAGCAACTGCTTCAGAGCATCTATCACAGATTCAAGGAGCTGTTTGCTTTGCTATTTTTAGTGGATGCTGAGCAAATATGTGTGTCACTGTATATTTATACTGTAAGAGAGAGCATTGTAGAGGTAGTGCAGAGCACCTTGCTGAATAAATTGCTTCTCAGGAGCCGCTAGGCCGGGCCTTTCATATATGACACACGGACAGATGCGTTTTCAATGTAGACGCACTCAGAAAGGCAGACAATGTCTTGGGTTAGTGAGTGCTAACAGTTTGCATTGGGAGCAACAATAAAGTGTTTTAGGTTTGATCTTCAGTCTGCAAAATAATGATAGTCCTTTATTATTAATTTAACAAAGGCCATTATCAAAACCTCTCTCATCCTCCCCTTCCTGTCTCCCTCACTTCCTCATTCCTTCTGGATCTCGCCTCCCTTCGTTCTTTTCCCCTCTACACAAGTTTTCCTTCCTCTCGTAACTCTTTCGCTGTCCTTCCACTTTGGAGTCTTCTCTCGCATTCCCCACACTTTGAACGCTGGCGTCAGTGCTGCTTAGCCTTGATGTCGTCACCTTTCTCCCGCTACTCACTTCTGTATCACTATTTAAATATGGCCTCTCCTCAAGTTACCAAAGCAACACACTGACCTGCCCCGAGGCTGTGAAGGGCCAGAAGGGACAACTGCAAGAGAGGAGCATCATCAGTCACTTGAAGACAACCGCACGTACACACACACACACACACACACACGCACATGAACAGGGTTTAAGACAACCACACACAGAACATTACTCCATTGATGCACACACACACACACACAGCTCAAACTGGGATCCAATTCCCCGGCCAAGTTAATGAATGGGAAGCCAGTGAGGGATCATATTCTCATGGCTAACCCTAACTCTTTCTGTACAGTTGAGCTTTCCTCCCTAAGCCGTGTATCAACAACACATTCTCACTTCGACCCTTTCAAATACCAACGCTTGGTCAGTGGCTCTCAGCTTCAAACATTGACCCTTCTAACGTCAGTTCTGGATGTGGCAGGTATATTGTCTTTTAGAGATAAACTTTTGTCTTCACAGAAACTTTAGGTCCAGGCAACAAACCACATTGCTAGGTTTAGGAAAAGGGCATGCTTAATGGTAACTTTATTGGCTGACTAAGTGGCACTGACCAACCGTCAGCAATTAGGTTATAAATATTTATTATAATGTAAGAGTGGAAGTTTACAGGAGTGAAGTGCAGGGCTTTATTGTTGTAATCTGGATACATAATTCTAAATTAACTTGTAAAACAGGCAGCACCTGTACCATCCAAACAAGCTTCTATTTCAAAATGTATAATTTTGTATATTGGTATCTCAGATTGTAAACATGTTTCGTCATAAGAAAATTGTGGATGTTGTACTTCTGCGTTTGGAACATTTAATTCCCACTAAATCAGCTGTAATTAAATAATGAGGACTGCACTGCTCACGAGCAAACAGCAGTTCTTTGTTCCCATGTGACCATGTTTAGTATTCTGATTGGTCCAGGACTGTAATGACCCTTTTTTTGTGAGATAACCCCAAATGACCTTGACTTACAAATTGTTAGAATATAATAGAATGAAAAACAAAGGAGTCGTCCAACATTAAGTAATCAAAGTGATTATTCGACTTAACACAATTGCGAGCGGCTAATGTGAACTTTCCCCGTCATGAGGTTACAGCTACACAAATTTGTTTAGTGCTGATTAAAAACCAGGCAAACAAATCCTCTGTGTGCACAAAACCAGTCTTACTCTCTCCATGAACCTTGCAAAAAAGTTGCAGTAACCAGAGATAATACTGATTATTGATGTCAACATAAAACAAGCAATGTATCGTTTATCTGAATTTGTAGTGAAAATAACTCACTTACTCTCTTGTGAATATTGCTCTCAACATTAAAGACAAAATACAACAATTAGGTCAGGTGGAGACAAAAGTGTAACACCTAGTTGCATTGTATGTTTAAAATGGTCACACCACAGCATTCTGTGCATGCCCTGTGTATTACGCCCTGCTTATACAGGTAGAGGAATCAGACATTATCTTTCTCATCATTGTGTTATGTCTGCCATACACACAGCAGTATTATGTTACCTGTATTTGGCAGTTCCATCTGTAATGTTTCATCTTAGCATTGAAGCTGGTGATGTTAAAAATGTCTCATGATTATCTATTTTTGGAACGTGCTAATATACAGTATTTCTAGTTTTATAAAGCAGCATAAGTAAATGTAAATTTAATCGAAAAGAGACACAATAGTTTGATTAAAGTCAAACAATACTGCTATTTCTTATTATTTGTTTGGTACCTTTTAATAGACTTAATCCCCACACCAGGAGCTGTCCATATTAAATAGAATACACTCGTTAAAGTAATGATAGATATATACCTAAAAGTGGCTTAAAAAAAAGTAATCTGTGGATTACTCCTTTTATATTAAAAAGTGTATTAAATCCCTTTAAATACAGCTGTAAAGCATCACTTGCAGTAAACATGTGTATGAATATGAAGTCCTCTACAAGTGGATAATATCACCTGCCAAATGTTGCCAAAATTAAGCGACACTTCATATACACTGTATCTCACATTCATCCAACTTTAGCACTGCAGGCAATTCACATTTGTGCACGCAGAAACCAAATATTATGTTGCGATTTAATCTCGTCTCAGCAAGGCTCTTCTGTTGTGGCTGAAAACAGAACACTTCATTTCCAGAACTGAAATGTTTTCTCAAACATGCAGCTGGACACTGAAAATACTTGTGAATACTTTATCCATCCAAATTATCCCCTGATTATTTCAGACATAAAAGAGTGAACACTTGTGTGTACCAAGCTGGCTTGCCTTGCAGACACAGGACTGCACGGTTACATAAGTGTGACTAACGTCTCAGACCCATTTTTTTGTTTTTATCTCATTCTCTCTCTCTTTCCCCATCCTCCAGTCAGTGCTTTAGTTGATGGTCTCAACTTGTTAAAACAAAACAGGCAGCATGTTTGCACAGCGCTCGGCATGGTCAGCTGAGCGTGAGTAACTTGCCTCTGATGCATGGCTTCATACAATCCCAATAATGAGTCCATTAGTGTAAATTACACATGTTTAAGACCCACTGTAATTAGTTCACCTCTCTTTTCCTGTCGACCTGGAGTCTTCGTCTTTACCCTTTGCCATCTCCTCCTGTACCCCTCTCCCTTCCTCCATCATTCCGTCGCAAGTCTTTCCCCCTCTTCTTTCTCCTCTCTCCTCTGTCCTCCTTTCTTTTTTTCTCCAGTTCCTCTTCTTCTTTGTCTTCCTGTCACCCCACAACCCCTCCCTCCTTCTCCCTGTCCTAGTTCTCAGGGTCTCATGGTGAAGCTTTGTCTAATTACCATGCTAGCGTTTAATTGGAACAGCGTCCACAAACACACCGATTGACTGACTTACGAGTAGACACACTGCACTGTGCATGTACACATCGCATTTAGCCATTTGGATACACACGACGTGCACACACACACGGTATACACCCAGCAAGTTAACATGCTCCAGTTATACAAATACACACAACACGCAGTGTACACTGGGGTCAGACACTGTGGCGTTCATCCAGGCCGCACTGTGCCGATGCCCCTTCTGTAGAGCGAAGGCGTGTTGGCAACAGTCACAGGTTGGTATTGGCCCGGTTACACCATGAGCCGCCTTTAGTTGCTCCCGCTGTCGAGCTGCGTCGTCTCAGAACTGGCAACAACAGATGCACGTTGGAGAAAATGCTAGGCAGAGATCTCAATGCCACACGGTCACGTCCACATATTTACAAACATACACATTCGTAATTTATGTTGTCAATTCTGATGGTTGAGTTTCCTCTGTAAACAGGAATGATTCATAATTATGGACTTCGTTGTTGATATTCTGAGATTTGTTTGACATTCAGTTGTGTGTGGTCATCACATAATTTACCAGTTTAGATTCAAGAGATATTGTTAAAACTGTTGTTGAAATATGTATCCTATGTTAATGGTTCCTAACCTGGAGGTCAGGAGAAAATACTGCTTTTTTTCTTGATAAATACGATATAGTTTTACCTCGTCTGGCAAGCAACACAATATTCAAATGAAACATTCAGAGAAGCGGAAATCTTTGATTTGAAAACGCTTTTAGCTCATAGAAATATGTGACTAGCAATGCTGGGTCACAAATATAATATATATTTTTATTTTAGATATGATATAACTAATTCATGACATTTTCTTTGTTTTCTTCTTTGTGTTTCAGTCTTGCCTAGCCACACATGTGGCACCCCCGGCCTTATCCCAAGCGGAGTCATTCATGGTTTGCGGTACAACATGGGTGACAAGATCCGATACAGCTGTGAGTCAGGTTTTGTACTGGAGGGACACAGCATCCTCACGTGTATTGTATCAGCTGGCAGTGGAGCGCAGTGGGACTTCCCCTCACCTTTTTGTCGAGGTAAGATCTTTTCTTTCTTTCTTCTCTATTTTCAATGTCAGCCGTTACACCATATATCTTCCCGTTCTTGAAATAGTTCATAATCGTGTTCCAAAACACTTAGCTCATAAGTTAAATGTATTTCTAGGCATTCCTAATGCAAATTAAGAAAAGCGGGATGTAATTTAACCCTTGTGTTGCCTTCGGGTCAATATGACCCGATTCAATGTTTAAGGACATATAAACAATCGGTTGGGTCATGAGAGTTGAAGGACCTTAACATGAGGTCACAAGCTTACTTTTAAAGCATAACAAACCATTGTATGAACATTGGAGCCTAAAACCTCCAAGCAAAGCTCTTCTGATGGCTCATTAGTCTACAGACTAGAACAGTTATGTCCAGGTTTTCATCATCAGGTTGACCAGCTCAGCTCAGTATTCAGTATCTTGTGATAAATCACCGCAAAACACACTTTAATATATGGTTGTGTTTTTCAGAGACTTTAATTAAATGATTGGATTTCTGCTTCTCCTTTTTTTTTTACATGAATTACTTTGTGAAGAGTTTGAAGATGTACCATTGATGTATTCAGGAAGATGTAACTTTGATAGAATTGATGAAAATGACTATTATTGTTATTAGTTGTGTTATAGCGTTGTGGGTTTGTGTATCTGGTGCACTCATCACATGACAACAAACAGTCGGGAGAACAAACGTTTCGCTCAGCCCACGGCTTCACTCTCTCTTTATTTCCCCCCAAACTCCCGTTACCTTCTCTCTCTACGGCAACCCCGAAGGGACATACCATCTGCAACACCGAAACACCTGACAGTCTGTTACAGTTGTAAAAATGTGAATTGTTTTAATGTATCTAAAAATAAATGATTCTACGTGTATACACAACGTATGAAATTAAGCTGTTAAACCAACAAACAAATAATCAGTAGCACCTTACATACAATTTCATACAACGCAATTAATAAATGAAAGTTTGATACAAAATAAACAGTAAAACAATTTTTAAATGATATAATGTAAATAACCCTCATGTTTTTTGTGTGTTTTTTTTTACAATATTCCATCTAAATAAAAGACAATTATAGATAACTAGGAAATAATCACGCTAACCCCCGGAGAGGGTGCACGAAAACCAGAGTTTGAAATATGATAACATTTCTTCAGAGTTGCTACTTCTTCTAATTCCTTGTCGTGCGACCTCTCTCTCCAGCGGAGGGAGCATGTGGCGGTACGTTGCGAGGCACTGCAGGTTCAATAACCAGCCCTGGATACCCGGCGGAGTACGACAACAACCTGGACTGCACGTGGTCAATCCTCTCCGAACCCGGGGACACGATAGCTCTCGTGTTCACCGACTTCTTATTCGAGGACAAGTACGACTTCCTGGAAATCAGCGGGACAGAAGCACCGAGCATATGGTGAGATACATTTCAAAAGCATATGTCGAGTAGATAAGTAGTTATGTTGGAGGGCACGCACGTCTTGGTGAAAATCAGCAGGACTGACACACCACATGCTGAGTGGGACCATAATAAAAACAGACAGACACAGTCATCACCACTGACATTTGGAAGTTGAATAGTGTTGACTTAGCATTCATGTTTCAGAGCTGGATGATTGTCACGGCATATTAGAGTGGACCCAAAAGCACGACTCAGACGGGAATAACAAAGAATACTGTCTTTAGTTGGAAACAGGCTGGGTCAAAACCGGGAGATCAGTCGAAGCAAACAAGTCCAAAAAGGGGCAGGGCAGAGAATCAGAGGTCAGGTCAGGAATATACTCTAATAACGCTGGAGAACTTGGCACGAAAACACAAGACAATCTGGCAGGGGACAAGTGGAAGTGAGGGAGCTAAATAGTGAGGGACTAATGAGGGGATGGGCTGCAGGTGAGAAGGGCGTGAGGACCAGGTGAAGGGAATGAGGGACTAACGAGGGAGTGATCAGAGGCAGGTGAGGGGAGTTGGACTGACGAGATGGTGTGACAGGATGAAAACAACTATTACAAAAAGGAAGGCGTGGAGCTAAACTGTTACAATGATAATAAAAAAACACACGCATGAAGCCACAGCCTCGTTCTGTGATTCAACCTGATTCTCCTCTCCAGGAATTAGAAGACTGAGGCCATTATTGTTTTGTGAGGGGCTAAAGAGAACAGTTGTTGTGTCCACTGCACTGCATTTTTCTCTAACTTGTATATATAGAGGTGTGTGTGTGTGGGGGGGGGGGGGACAGATACAACGACTGATTGATTAGCTTCACAGGAGCCCTGTTGATTTCCCTGTAACATTCAAATCCCACAGGGAAGGGGAGACGTTGCTGTTTTCACTCCCATGGTCTGTGGTCACATTTGCAAATTGGCACTCTGTTGAACCAGAACACACTCTGCTTTTTCTAAATTTAGAGCGCTGTTGGTATTCATGTCGGTCTGTTTAGGAATGTACATCTCCAGGAAAGGTTACGGTGTGTTTTTGCAGCCTAACTGTTAGGCATGCAGGGTTGTCGCCGTTTGAATTTGCTGGTACTGCTTGGGAAATCTAGAGAGGGAAAATCAGTTTGGCCTCCCTTACTAGTAACAACATGCGTGCCTGTGAGCCAAGGCTGATCAAACATTGAAGGTAGGAGACTTCTGGGTTTGAGAGTTTCATAATTACGGTTGCAAAGGAACACTAAAAGAAAATGACACGACATTTATGAAATTAATAAAGGCTTTTATTCCACAATAGTCTGTCAGCCTTTGTTACTCCACCTTTGTGCAATTGCCTTTTAAAAGTCATTTTTTACAGTAAGTTATATATTTTTTTAAACACACACCTATTCAATTAATATTTCAATTGATGTGCTTGTTGCTGCTTACATGACATTGTTTGATATATATGTTATATATAGAAACTTATTGGCAATACGTCTTTGTATTCCTTTTTTTTTATGAAAGAAGAGATAATCTTTAAAACTGCACAAGATCATAAAGCATTTTCAAGTGACAATATCATTTGAGAATCTTAATCTTGAATATTCTCATCTCTCCCTGATATTATATGATTTCTAAAAAGCATTTATACATCACCGTGTCCTGCAGAAACGGCCTTCCATTTTTTACTTTCTCCTCCCTTTAACGGATAGATATGACACTGTCTTCCATGTGGTAGCATGGTTCATGGTCGTGTGTGGCCCGACACGGATACATAAGTGAAGGATACGCACCAGTTGCACCAGTTGGAAACAAAGGGATGTAGGATAATTGCATGTTTGACCCTGTCACACATCGACCACGGCATCGTCATGATACCGTGAGCAAGTCATTGTCGGGTCTTCAGCGGCCCTCTGACTGTGTGAGCTGTTGATCTATTCTCTAAGGCCTTGACAGATTACACACACTCGAGTGTGCACACACTAACACACACAGTTTGTCTCTGACAGTACAACATTCAAGGACCCATGTCAACACCCGTATCTTCCCGCCTCTGCAATGCGGGGCGAAGATAGGGAGCACACCCAAGGATTGATCACACGGAGAAGTGGCTGGAGCCACTGGAGCCGTTTGATGCAACACTCTGGGTTTCATGTGTCATTTGTTGGAGGATTCATTAACATACTTTCAAGGAATATTGTATTTAAGTTGGCAGATAGACCCTCCAGTAGTGTGAAACGATATGAACTTCAGTAACATATTTGTGAATAAGAAAATATATTTTATGGCTGCTGCCTCGTCACACAGACGTGAGAAGATCAACACACGCTAAATGTATAGTTTATCAACAAAGTAAACATATTTTGATATTGTCTAGTACACAACAACAACAGTAGGGTAGTGTCGTGCATCTTGGTTTTTTTTCTCGTTTTTTACAATGTTTATTATTATATTATATGACAGTGTAAATGCAGGAATGAGAGGAAGCGAGGGGGGTATACAGCAGAGGTCCCAAATTAAAGTGCCAAAAGTCACTCGGATGCCTTGTGTATTTAATGAAAGTTCACTGACACCACGCCTAAAACATTGTTTTTATATGACTATATTATATATAGAGAGCGTGGGTTCCGTCCGGGTTCTCCGGCTTCCTCCGACAGTCCAAAGACATGCAGGTTAATTGAACTCTAAATTGCCCGTAGGTGTGAATGTGAGCATGACTAGTTGTCTGTCTCTATATGTGCCCTGAGATGGACATGCGACCTGTCCAGGGTGAACCCTGCCTTAGCCAAATGTCAGCTGGGATCGGCTCCAGCGCCTCGCTAAACGAGGATAAGCGGTTTGGAGAATGGAATATTTTATCCTAAATCCTTTGCTCCAGAGGTGGGATTAGGAGATGAATGACATGTACACTAAGGCATGTCGGCAGGTCATTGTGAAAATGAGTGACACCTGACACGACCACTGTGACGGGTTCTTCCTGTTTACCGTGAGCTTGTTCTGATTGGGTGTTCCAAAAGCAATTTCCTGTTTTATGTTCCTGTCCGCCAGCTGGCAGTTTGAATGTCAGACTGACACACACACACACACACGCACGCACTCACTCACGCACGCACGCACACACTGGCAAAAAGTGTTCAGTTACTGGCTAATGTGAACTTTATTTCACCTGAATTGTTCGTGAAATATAAAGAAGACTGCACAAAGGACGGGATTAGACTAAATAAGAGGGGTCAGGAAGGGAGAAGACTTCCAGGCATTTGTGTTGCTGGTGCCTACTGATGTCCAATGGCTTTATAGCACTGTATGGCTTATATGCATTTATTTTTCCTCACTATTTAGCAAGTGAAATGTCAACAGGTCACACAGCTGCTTCTGTATGCAGGTGAGGAAGTCAACAGTCCCTCTCAGTGCATGCATTTGCACATGATTTCCATAAATCAATATGACGTTCCTTATTCTACTGTGAAACAAGTAATCTGACAAGTACACTAAATCCAAGAAGAAGATTTTTTCAGAAAGCTTATAATCTGAGATAAAAAAACGCCTGTTTCTCCAAGCAGGCCTGTTTTTTGCAGAGGAGACACTTAAACATTTTTATTTTGCTATTTTACATATGAGATAAAGAGGCTTTTCACTCACTTATTTGTGTGCACTGAAATCTTGGTGGCCTGAAAATGTAGAACACATTATTATCTTATCCTGGATATAATAATACTAATACTCAGGCACGTGCACAGATAGAGCCCTAGTGGTGCTCAAGCACCAGCCCCTTTGCCCTGGATGAGAAAAGTGCCCTTTTTGCTGGAGAAACATTTTTTTTATTCATCCGTATTTAAGAATAAAAGTTACTCTCTCTGTCATCAAGTCCCCCCAAATGTGTTTTATCATCCGGCGGGGCATTTATTTGAGTTATTGTGAGAATTTCGCCCCGACATGCTCCGCGGCCAGTGTTGCCAGGTCCGCGGTTTTCCCGCGGAATTGGGCTACTTTTGAATTGTTGCCGCGGGTTGAATTTTTTGTCCGCTGGTTCGGGTAGACCTATTTTGCATGCAAATTACATGAATATCTTTAAATAAAAATCCATATTTTAAATGAAATAATTTATTTATACCCAAATCCTACCAAACTGACTCCAGATCAGCACGTACACGCCGACACATCCGCGCAGTGCCTTCGATCTCCGCGACCTTGTCCGTCACCATGGAAACATTGTCACGTGACATCTAAGCGCTTTGGTGCTCGTGACGTCACGGAGCCCCGGACCAGAGTCTGTAAGTAGAAGTGATTTCCAGCAAAGCAGCAGGGATTTGTGAATCTCACAGGAGCGGTGGGCGATAGGCGGTTCAGAATCGCCTACACGGGAGGAGCGATTCATAGGCGAGTATGATTATGAATCGCCGACCTCCCCAACGGGGTGGGACGGTTTGGCGAGAATCACCTCGTGTGATTACTCCTACACCCCATCCCGGGGTGGGTTTGGTTCTGTGGGATTCACAAATGGGGCCCTTTTAACCCCTTAGTTTAGTTTATTTTAGTTTAGTTTATTTTAGTTTATTTTAGTTTAGTTTAGTTTATTTCGATCAGCAAAATATACAACAATCAGAATTCAACAAAAGAAGAAAGTGGCTGACCGAAAGGGTCGAGGCTGAAGCTATCTAGCTTATAAGTGCCCTAACCTATGATTTCTCAAAAAAACTTTTTTCAAAGAACCATATATATATATATATTAGTGCTGTGAAAAATAACGCGTTAACGCGTTATGATTAAATTACAGGATTAATTAGGTAAATTTTTTTAACGCATTTAACGCATGTGCAGAATGAGCTTCCAATACGTCTGTTGTTGGTCGTCTCTACAGCAGCATGTCATTCTGTCTCTATACGTGTCGCGTTAACACGACTCCGAACTCCGTCTCTCGCGCGCGCCGCAGAGCTCCGATGCCGGCGCCTGACGAAAAAAAGTCACTTGCCCCCCCCCCCCAATCATGAAGGAGTTATGCTTAGGACACCAACATGGTTAGCAGCGGTACTGGACATGGACTTTAAAAGCAGTGTATATGGTTTGGCACGGGCATATTTTGAGTTCTGATATTGGGCTGGTTTTTGGGCTGGTTTAATTGGCCATTGGACTGGTTTTGTCACACAGACCTGGCAACCCTGCGGCGCTCACGAGCCCCCCCTCTCCCTCCCCCCGCCGCGCTCCTCCCTCCTCCACTTCCTCCTCCGCGCAGGTTTCCTCGCGCCACCAAACGGGTGCGCCTCCTTCTCCTCTGACCCGCAGCACCAGACACACAGGTCATGACGGTGTTTGTCCCCTGACGTTGTTTTGTGATCAACCACAACATTAGCGCTGCTGAAAACATGACGTCACAACTGGTCCGACGTTTCCTAAAATTTTTTTTTTACTGTGATTTCAAAGCCTCGTCCAGCTGTTTACTGACGTTAGTTATGTTTAGAGAATAGAGAGAGGGAGAGAGAGAGAGAGAGAGAGAGAGAGAGAGAGAGAGAGAGAGAGAGAGAGAGAGAGAGAGAGAGAAAGAGAAAGAGAGAGAGAGAGAGGAGAGAGAGAGAGAGAGAGAATTCTTATTCCGTTCTATTTAACAGGGGCTAGTCTAGGATTTGCGTGGCCAGACTGAAAAAAAATCATAAGGCCTCTCTTGTTCAGAGGGCCGGGCCAAATGTGGAGGCGGGCCGTATCCGGCCTGCGGGCCGGAGTTTGAGGACCACTGCTCTTGGCTGTTGATGTCTATCAATATCGCTCATTTTGAAAATGACGTCAGAGGGCAATACGGATCTGTATCAGACCAGCGAGGAGGGCAATACGTGGCTGGCATGACGACCATTAGCCAATCAGAACGCTTGTACTGTTGTTGCTATATAACAATTCATCTTTATTCATAAAGAAAATGTAAGCTAGTGGTCTGATGCTGCCAGAGGAAACGCAGGTCGAGGATGTATTGCATCATCAGTGTATTGCTGCTAATGCTTCAACTCTGTCAGAATTTTTTTTTAGCATTGGGTGCCCTTTTTTTTGGTTTGAGCATCTGCCCCCCAAAATGTCTGTGCACGTGCCTGACTACTAATAATAACATTTGTGCTTTCTGTTTTGTTGTTACAGCTGATATCTTCAAATATGAATTTAAAGTGATGACTTAATCAGTTTAATTATGTTTACAGCTGATATTTCTTGCTTTCTTCTCCTGTCTACAACCTAACCTCTACCCTTCCACCCGTCCACCCTTTTGTCCTTCTTTCCTTTTTCTCTGCACTCTCAAGACTCCCTGCGGCTATCCCTTCTTCTCTCTTTCTCTCTCCCCTGTATGTCCTTCTTACCTCTTTTCTCTCAGTCCATCAAAACATAAGACACAGCATTGCTTCAAGGCCAATGGTGCTCTGTCATTTTCTTCAACTGAATGACTTAATACAAGGCCATTATATCCAAGGACCACGACCAACAGTAATTATCTGATTTTGTTCTTCATTGCTTACTACATTATTCATATTGATTTCAACCCAGTTGCCGGGAATGAAAACTCAATAATTTGCTGCAATGTCTCAGTGAAGGAGTTTTAATAAGTTTGTGATCCTGATTTAAAAAGACTGATGGAATCTCTGAATTTGCACATGAAATGAATCCTTTCCTATCCCACTTCTAACTGAATGAGCAACCCTCATTGGCAATTATGTCTTAAATTGAGTCACAGGGTCACTTACTTGACACAATGTGGAAACTACCCGCATGTTCATGAACTGTCCTCCTTCCTTAAAACATGACACCTGCAGAAGTGCGGTCTTACATTCACTCACTTGAATTTTTAACCGATTTTCCACAAATGTAGCCGTCCTGACAGAAAGTTGGTAGCAATGGTCATGATCCCTTGAGAATGAATCTTAATGACTTTGGTGATCCTCTAACTTTTCCTTTATTGACACAAACAGGTTGACATTGGTGGGTGGCAGTGAAATGTTTTGACAATTTTGGATGAATTGCAATGAAATCTGGGAGGCACATTCATGTCTCTTTCAGACTGAATTGTAATACGGTCTTTCAATCCAAAACTATCATCATTAACATTTGAATTTGCCCAAAACTTTATTTTACCAAATATCTGCTAAGCTAACAATCCTATCAGCCTTATCTGTACGTTGCACATGTTAGCATGCTAACATGCTAAACTAAGGCGATGGTGTTAGCTTTCAGTTCTGTGCCACTTTCAACCAAAGGTCACCAATTATTTTGAACAAAGAAATAAGTAGTTGTTATACAGACTACAGGCCAGTAAACATGCAATTTTATGGAAGGGTTATAGCAAAGGGAGACTGGAAGAAGTTTACTATCCATTTACACTGGATTTTTATTTTCTTCTCTTTTCTATTACCTCTGCCTTTTCTCTTTTTTGCTATCATGGTTCTCTCTCTCTCTCTCAAAAACACATACACAGTTTCTTTTTTTAATTACTTTATTGGCTGAGATATAAATAGTTGTAGCACAGTCATTTCTATTCAGTCATCCATTTTATATTTGCTTAGCCAGGTCATTTTCTAGTCACTTAACCAAAGCACAACCTGAGTCATTGATTGGAAACAGCATAAGAAGAGCAGCCCAGATGTTACGTTTGTGGGAAGATCTTCAATCTTTTTATGAGGGATCCGGAGTGACAATTAGGGTCACGGGAGAGATTTAGCCACTCTTGCCGGTCCGGGTACTCCTTAATCCGGATTTGGGTCACAGGGGCAGCAGAACCAGCAGGCTGACCCAGACTTTCCCTCTCACCTGCAACACTTTCCAGCTCATTCTGGGGGATCCCGAGGCGTTCCCAGGCCAGCCGGGAGATATAGTCCCTCCAGCGTGTCCTGGGTCTTCCCCCGGGTTTTCCACCCATTTGGACGTGCCTGGAAAACCTCTAATGGGAGACGTCCAGGAGGCATCCGAATTAGATGCCCGAACCACCTCAGCTGATTGTGGTCGGCTCCAAGTTTCCTAAACCTTTTTGCCCAGTGGAAGTTGTTCAACTTCATGGAACAAGTAAATAACTACTGAATGGTTTCAGCCAGGAAGCTTCTGATTATTATTCAAAGCCAATGATACTAAACTTCTCCAAGGGAATCACAGATGACGGTCTGATCAACCCATAAGGACATCATTGGCAAACATCTGACCCCTTATCAGAGTCCACTGCCTCGCTTGAAGAAACTTCATGGCTGTGACACCTCATACTTCTGCAGCAACTCCCACATAAATCTGCAGAACATTATCTCAAGCATTTTACCAAACCCCAAAACACATGACGAAAATATTAGCAAGTCCAACAACTTGAAGTGGGTATCATGCTGATCCATTTCTCCAAGATATTAAATGAAATTGCTCATAAATGTGTGATTTAACAATCAGTCAGTGTCACGACGCTATTAGAGTGGACCCAATAGCACGACTCAGACAGGAGTAACAAAGATTACTGTCTTTGGTTGGAAACAGGCTGGGTCAAAACCGGGAGATCAGTCAAAGAAGCAAACAAGTCCAAAAAGGGGCGTGGCAGAGAATCAGAGGTCAGGGCAGGCAGGCAGGGTCAGAACAGGCAGGTCAGGAATATACTCTAATAACACTGGAGAACTTGGCACGAAAACACAAGACAAACTGGCAGAGGACAAGTGGAAGTGAGGGAGCTAAATAGTGAGGGACTAATGAGGGGATGCTCTGCAGGTGAGAAGGGCGTGAGGACCAGGTGAAGGGAATGAGGGACTAACGAGGTGATCAGAGGCAGGTGAGGGGAGTTGGACTGACGAGATGGTGTGACAGGATGAAAACAACTATTACAAAAAGGAAGGCGTGGAGCTAAACTGTTACAGTCAGGATATATTTCATAGCATCCTAACATCTGTACGCGTTCCCTGGAAGGTTTTAGTTTTGCAATTCACTGATCATTACTAACATTTGTGAATGGCCCTTTCTGCCAATTCAAAGTGCAACAGGCCTGCAGCATCTGTGGATGAACCTCATCCATCCTCAGTGCCTAGCGCCTCTTTCTTTTATTTGCCCTCTCCTCATGTCCCTCTGTTACATCTCCTTTCACTCCTCCCTTTAAATCCCTTTTCTCTGAGCCATATCCGCTGCTCCACCTCCTTTTTTCATCTCTCCCCACTCCTCTTTTATAACCACCAGTCCCTCTCTTCGCCTCTTTTCTCCACTTTGAAACACCTCTCTTGTCCTGTTATTACATTTACATTTTAAATTATGTTCACTGGCGCTGCTGTGTGTGTGTGTGCATTGCTTGTGTGTGTGTGTGTGTGTTTCCGTTTGAATGCGTGGGCATGTTATGAGATTAAAAGTACCAGTGTACCAGGGTTTTGCACTAAGCTCTTGGAATAAACAGTTATCTGTTGTGGATAATGCGCTTTTCCAACTTTTTTGACTTGTTTCCAATCATCATTTATTTTACTGTGCCTCTTTGTCATTTTGTAGTTGCTCACATTGTGACGCAGTGGAACACACTTAACAAATAAAGTATTGCCAGCACCCAGAGAGTAGAAAGTTATATCTGGTTCTTTGTGACGTTCATGTACCACCAGCAAACGTGTGGTCTAATTATAGAGAGGTGCACAAAAATACCAGCTCCCTTTTTCTCTGCTCCCCCTTTCCTCTGCGTTTTGAGACTTGTCCTCTCTTTTCCGATTGTCTACTCCTCTCATGTCTGTCAAACCTCGCCTCTCTCATCATATACACCTTCCTCTTTGTTTTATTCTCCTGTGAGTTCTTTCTTTATGTGAAACTTTCAATTCCATTCTCTGTTCTCCATCCCCACCTTTTTCCAGTCACTGCTTTTTTCATTTATCTCTATCTATTGCAACCTTGTGTTTGTGTTGTCGAAACCTCATTTAGACATGCCGCTTTGCCTCCCCTTCCCTAAATGTCCAGCTCTCCTTGCGACTTGGCTCCCTCCCTCTCTCTCTCTGTTCCTTTTAGTGAATTTCCTTTTCTCACCTCCTCTGCCATCTTCTTCATCCATCAGCGTCTGTTTGCTCACGTGTTTTTTTCCTCTGTCCTCTTTCTTTTCTGCTTTCTTTCACCTTGTAAATTCCCCTTAGTGTCACATTTCTGCTTTTGGTCCCATAACCTGCTTCACTGGTTACTGAGCAGCGTGTCTCCTCTGCTCTGTTCCGCTTCATGGATATTATTTTTCACTAACTTAGGCCGTCTTCTTTGAAATGTTGAGCACTTTCTCCTCTTCTCTTCCCATTTTTGTCCTTCTTTCTTTTCCTTTCAGTTCAGTCTCAATACTCTTGCCTCTCTTCTCCTCCTCCTCTCTGACCTCTTGTCTCTCCTTCATTCCAATGTCATACAGCTGGCCAGTCCCCATGAATAATTGAAGAGATTCAGCATACCTCTCTTTTTTTTAATCTGTTTCTCTCTGTATTTTTCAGACTTCCCTATTTTGTTGTCCTTTTGAACACTGTATGACTTATTAAACTCATTTGTCAATTTGCTGTCCTCAACCCTTAATTACCTTTCCTGAAAAAGGGCTGCTTTTCAGCGAGCTCTCTGTATATTTGTTAAAGCTGTGAAGATTGATTTATTACCCCTTTCTTGCCATTACTATCTATCTGAACACAATTATTAAGATCGGTCAGACCATAGCACTACACTTTTATATTTTAAATGCAATTCAACATTTTCTGCAGCATTTCTTTATGGGAAAATATACCAGGATTGGTTCCAGTGTTGTCACAGTATTGTGCTGAGTAGCTCTCATATGGGTTTCGTTAAGTTATATTCTCTCTCAGTATTTCTGGAAGATATTGATGAAAAACTTTTTTTCTATTGCTAATCAAGTTTTTTTTCAAAAAACAATTGTGTGCCTTGAAGTAATGATATCAAGGGACACAGATTTGTCTTTAGAATCATCAAATATTGATTCTCCATGTGTAGTTGTCATTCATTTTTACATAACTTCAATATGAAAAAATACTAATGTCATGAAGTGCTCTGTCATTGACTTACACTTCAGTGAAATGTATTCAGTTTTGCTCTCAACTTTTATTTAAATTGAGATTAAACCTCAGGCAAAACAGAAAATCCCATGAAGCTGTTTCACCATATGACCCCTTATTTATTTATAACAAAAAATCACAAACATAACCATGGTAAAAGTGCACTGGAACTTGTGTTCTTACTTAACTAAAAAGCTTCATAATATAATATTTATTTGGTGTGATTATAGATGCAATTGTCCTTACAAACAATAAATGGTGGAGAACATAGAATATATCGAGTGCATTATCTTGATGTGGGAACAGCGGGTATGGGTAGAGCAGGGTCCTCCTTTAAACATTTTTGCACTCAATTAAGTCCTTTTTCAAGGACTCTTCATATAGTTTTTTAAACACTCAGATTTAGTTTCGCCCCTTTTCCTTATTTGTGTTTCTCCCTCTCTACTCAGTCTACCTGTGGCGTTATTGAAGGGTTACAGTTACAGTAGCTCTTGTTGCTCTCGGGAGGATGGTGGAACATTGGCTTCCAGGCAGTCTCTTACATCATTTCCTTTTTGGTCTCAGTACACCATTTTCCCACCATTTTCCCGCAAAAAATATTTCTTTACCACTTGGTTGTCGCTCCGAATAGATTGTGAGAGCAGCTAAAGCTGATGTAGGACTCACCATAGGCGACCAACTCATCGTCTCAGTGGTGACGGTTTAAAAAAGTGTTTTTGAAGATCTAAACTTTGCCGACTTTCTAATACTTGACTATGTGCTCTTCAATATGTCTTTCTGTTGCTTTCCAATCAATCCACGAATAGACATATGAGTGCATTTTCTGCCAAACAAAGATTTTGTTGAATATTCCTAGAGTTAAATACACTTGGGAGAGCGTGGTAGTTGTAACGTACCCAGTACAAGTGCAGTGCTCTGCTTCTGGTCAGCGCTGATCATGATGAAGAGAGGATATCACTCATTTCATTCCCTGGTCCACATTTTCCAAGCCTGTGGAACAAATTGCCTTTCAGCTAAAAAATCTATTTGAATTACAGCCAGCCTTTGCTCCTCGGAGGACAATGCAAAGTGACATTAATATCATACTTTGAACTCTCTTTGAAAGTTCTGCTTCACAGGGATTTTTTATTTAGGAACCTGAATCGGATGAAGTAATTTATATCATGGAGTTATTCACACTTGTATGTTCTTCATTGTATTCCTGTTTTTTTTTGTGATGGGGGATTTCACAACAATGGTTGGTCGCTCTGCAGTCTATTATGCTTTTATCTGCAATTACATGGCAGTATGTTGAAGCACAACAATTGTATTTTTGTTCGTGATGTTTTTCAACCTCAAATGTAAATACAGTATGTAAGCTTACATGCATGAACCTTTTTTTTTTTACTGTAGCCGAAAGTTCTTACAATGTTCGTCTCTGGAACATGACATAATCTCTCTATCAGTGTGATATTTACCAGCTATGTAATATACACAATACTATTATAATGCACTATACAACAGTAGAGAGGGTGCGTGCTGTGGATCTGCCATAACAAGAGCTTGAGTTGCGTTAGAAAACTTTTCTTTCCCATGTGCGTTGTCGTCTCTGCTGAATTTTCTTAAGTATGGTATACATGTTAAAGAACAACAAGTCAGTGCACTTAAACTCTTATTTAGAAGGGCTGACATAGTCTTGATATAATAGTTGATACATGGGATGAATATTTTGTTTTGTCATATTGTCTCTTTGGCTACATTCTTCTACGACGTCTTTTTTTGTTGTGTTTAAAAATATATATTTTATTTGCTTACCTCCAGGCTGACTGGTACCACCCTGCCCTCACCGGTGATATCAAATAAGAACTGGCTTCGGATACATTTCACCTCAGATAGCAACCATCGGAGAAAAGGATTCAGCGCTCAGTACCAAGGTATATCACTCTCTTTCAGTCTTATTACTCATCTGCTCTCTGCCTCCCTTGTTCACACATATTTACAACTAATCCACATATGTAAAAACAAGATAGCATTGGGCATACATGTGAAAAAGCAATGATTGGGGACAGAAGTCTGAAACCACCTGACTTGACTTTCTGTACCTTTGGTGTCATCTCATTGACTAGTTGGATTGCCCTTTTAGCATATTATGGTGCATATTAGTTTCCATGTGGCGGCTCAGATTTAATTGGCTGCTTTCAAAGTAAAACATGGCCGTCCAAGACTTGTATATTTTTTTGCGTGTCTAAATTCCTGTCTGTCTCCATCTCTTATACTATTCATGTTATGCTGCTTTTTTCTTCCTCAGTCTCGTGTATGTGTGTGTGTGTGTGTGTGTGTGTGTGTGTGTGTGTGTGTGTGTGTGTGTGTGAGAGAGAGATAGAGTTTTTTGTTATCCTCTGCAATGGTGACGATAATATAGATGGAATCCATGCTGAAGCTTCTCCAATGCTTTGCTCTTCTCTCTCTTGTCCCTTCTTCCCTGTGTCTTTTAATGTCTTCACCCTTTCCCCTGTTCTAGTGTTCAGTTTCTGCCGCTGTTGCATTTGGTGTAGGTCCATTATTGGAAGGCGAGTGTGAAACACGTAATTAATTGCAGAGAAATCGCTGATGTGTACTGAACGGCAATGCTGAAAATAATAAGCATTGCAATTTGTACAGTCATTTAAGTTTAATCACAAAATATTTATAATTAAACTCCATCTCCTCTCCGTTCTGCAGTGAAAAAAGCAATAGAGTTGAAGTCCAGAGGGGTGAAGATGATGCCCAGTAAAGACTCCAGTCACAAAAATGCTGTCTGTAAGTAAACTACCGTCTTCTGTTTGTGTGTGACTGTCATTCAGGAAGCTCTTTTTCAACCAATGTTTGGTCTCACTCACTTACACAAGGACAAACAGCCTGCTTCCTTCCTTGATGTGGCAAGAGCAGTAATGTCATCTATTGTTCATTGGTGTTTCCATCTAGGAGACACTCATTAGTACCACACTCTTCTTTTCTGTTTTCTTGTCATATTTCATTTAAAGGGTCAGAGGTCCATATGAAATGAGTTCTAGAAATAAAAGGAAATATATATATTTGAGAGAGAGAGAGAGAGAGAAACACCAAGTATTTGCAAAGACATTTTACTTTTCCAGGAACAACAGTCAAGTTTTGACCTGCTTGAACTATTCTATCAATTTAGTTTGTTTAAACACCGTACAATGATGCAAACAACCCCTTCTTTTTATGATTACTTCTTAGTAATTACTCTAGAACAAGCTGAAAGTGCGACAGTGTACTATTCATTCTTTTTTTAGTGGTGTCAGCCCCCTTGTACAACCATCATGTTTGAAACAAAGTCATACTCCTTTATGTTGTTGCTTTGTTGGTTAAGAACTTTTCAAAGCTTTTCTTTGTCACACACAGTGAACTTCCCTCTGTTTATGTCATGATGACTATCTACATCTACAATCCATAATAAAGTCACTGCAGCATAATCTTTATACTCTAACCTTTTGAATATAAAGTAGAGTCTAGCGGTTTGTTGTTGTGATTCTTTATGGCTAATGCTGGAAATGCACCGACAACATCTTATTTGTTCCTTCTGGAGGTGTAGCCAACAATCCATAAATTGACAGTGTCGTCTACATCGGGTGAAGTCACTTCTGAGACATACTGTTAGCCAGTAGTGAAATGCAGTGTGCAACATTTTATTATATTCGTGGCAATAGTTGACGGATGAATGGATTAAATAATACTGCACGGCTGGAGGCTTCTAAGATGCCGATAACAAAGAACACTTTTTACAGAGGCAGAAGGTCACAATGGACTATAACATTGAAAAGCATCTCTACTGCTATGAAGCTGAAAATACATAACAGATTGAACATTATCCACAAGCCCCACTGACCTCAAATTTGGGGGATGTGGTGTTTAGGGGAGAGCAGGAAGATAATGAAAAAAATAATAGAATAATGTTTTCTCTCAAATTAAACATCACAACGTAAGCTACAATAATCAGTGAGCCATTTTAAAATGCTCCAAACACAACTCACACAATAGTAAAAAAAGAACTCAATTTCATGATGTTTATAATTTGCCCAAAGCCAATTTGCCGGCCAGTTTTCCGGGCCTAGCGACCCGCAGCTACTTCTGCAACTTTTTAAAGTTGTTCTGTGTGCCATCTTCATTTAATCTCAACCAGTAACATATAGGCTGATATTTACACATCTGGAGTATTCTCACGTGTGTTTACTTTTATTCCAACACAAATAATATTCAAATAGCCCTTGTGGTAGAGGAGATACACCCTTTTTTAGTTTGGGTCTGTTTTTTCCGAGCGGAAGCCTAAAAAGAAGCTGGGGTTAAAAGGGATTGTGCATTAGGAGGAGTGTTACTATTACTTTGCACATTATTGCTGTTGAAGCTGACCTGGGTCGTCCAGCTCTGCTGTTTCATTTGTGCTCGCCATAGTGCGACTGGCTGGCACCCCAATCTGCTCATTGTGCTGACCTCAGCGCGTGCTTCTTGCAGTCTAGCTGATATAAGTGTCCGAGTGGAAATGGTGCTTGTGGACTTTGGTTTCACATTAAAGTATGTGCATCAATCTACATACACAATAATATATGGGTTGAAAGATATACTGTGGCGGTCGCTTAATAAGTCTGTGTGTGGGGAAAACACTGAAATCCTAGTGGACATTAATGACAACACATGTCTACTTGTTAGTGTTTATTTCAGTTTCTGTTTTGCGAGAGTATTTTCCATTATTCTCTCCTGTGCATCATATCCTCCGTGTCATTTCATTGAGAATTACAGGAAGTAGGTTTTGTTGTGCCTCTCACCCCAACAGTTTGAATACAAAGCAGTGACTATACATTAAAGGTAATAATGAGATTAATTTAGCAATTTGAGGCTGTAATTTGCATGCTATAAATAATTTCCCATCTTTCTTGGTACCGTGAAAATACCATTAGACAACGAAGGCAAAAAGGTGAATACATTTCTTTCTGAAGTGATGAACAGGATTGACATTGCCACATGCACCGGAATAACATATTTGATTGATTATCAAGGTCCAGAAGATGTTTTATTTTGAAAAATTACTGTACATCCTTCTGTGCTCCTGTGCCTCGTGACACATATCAAGACGCTCGTCTCGGTCACGTGGTACGTTACCCCAAAAATTAACAAGCTAGCCAACATTTGTAAAAAACAAACGTCTTTGGAGAGCCTATTTGGAAAAGGGAAAAAGGCCCAAATGAGGAGACAGAAGAAGAAGAGCAGACGACTTTCAAGAAAAAGAAAGCTGCATTTTTAAAAGACACTGTCAGGAGTGCTACTTAAAATATGGGTGTAACTTTAATGCTGCAGGTGATTCCCACGCGCTCGCTCTGCATAATATGTGGCGATAATTCAGCGTAATGGTGAGTTTTATTTTGTATGTACTTTATATTTGTTTTTTTGTGCCGTCCGTATCGTTTTATTTCGTCACATTTATACCCCACACCTTGACGTCAGGTCCATGAAAATATTGTTTTACACGAAATCGGTCCGTGGCGCAAAATAGGTTTGAGGTCGCTGCCAGTTCAAAACTGCGTGCATGTGATCCGGCATCCGCGGAGACTCGGTCACTTGAGCCGCCGCTTGAAATGTAATGCGCCTCTATTCCTGGTGTTACGGTACGGGGGCTTGCGTGGCCCAACAGCACGGAGATAGAACCATATTTAAGTAATGATGTGTCCAATACAACTATATTTTGGACATTGTAAATAACTCAATGAAAGGTTTATTGTTTTGTGTTGATTGCCTGTTTTTGTATCTGCCTTATTGTTCTTGATGTATGCCTTTTTATATTGTATCGTTTAAATTATTTATAGACGTTTTAATGTACGTCCTCTTTATAGTTAAATCGCACTTTTATTTTAAGTTAAAATGCAAATTTGACAGTACGGCTACGGATGGACAGATGTGCATTTTATACGAAGTTTAATAGTTTTAATGGACAAGTATGAGGCTAACGCTCTACGGTGGTGATTGTTTACGAGTTCTAATTCATGTTTATTCACCTAAAGAGAGAAAATTCAGGAGTTTCACCAGCAGTAATTTCTTCACGCCAATTTATAGACGGGGATCCATTACAGACATTATATGACAATATTATAATAACATAAAAAGTTACACTTCTGTAAATTTTATATTTGAAAGTCAGCTTCAATGAAATGATGATATTCATAAGTTCCCAATAGTAGAACTGTTATTTAACCCTCCTGTTACCTTTACATTTACTAACATATTTTACCCTCTGGGTCAATTTGACCCCAGCAATTAAAACCTCCAGAAAATTATTAGAATTAATATTGTTTCCCAAGTTTAAGTATGAGGTACTTTATGTTTGTTTGTTGACTACCTAAATAGCCCTTTAAATATATATAAAAGTTGATATTTCTTATATGTTTGACACAGTGAAAAACAGCCTGGGGTCAAATTGACCCCAAGGTACACCGACATTAAACATTGAATGGGGTCAAATTGACCCTAAAGGTAACAGGAGGGTTAAGCAGAACCTTAAAAGGTTATAACCGTTCTACTATTGGGAACTTATGAATATCATCATTTCAGTGCATTAGTGTAACTTGTTATTAGAATATTATTAAAAACAAAAGCAAAGCTTTGTCAGAAAAGGTCTCCAGATGATTACCATTGGTTTGCTAATGCTGGCAACTAAAGTGCACAGTAGGTGTCAATTTAGTATTTCATTTTGGAATTCTGGCCATGAAAAGAAACCTCAAGTGGTCGTGTTTCAGCATTTAAGTATTTACTCAGTTTCAGCTTTGGGACATCTTCCCACCTTATGAACCATCTTTGCTAGCTACTGATACTCTACATCAAATCTATCACTTGTTATTGAACATTTCACCTAAGTTGCAGCTAATGGGAATCAGAAATAAACGTAAACAATATGTCGACCATGAGGCAATTAAACAATTGAAGGATAAATGGGATGAATATTCCTCCAAATGACAGACACATTTCTATGCAGCTTCCAGATGCCCTTAAAACAGAATCCGGATCATGTGACAAAGGCTTAATTGTCACGGAAGCCCGAGCTCATACCTCATCCATTCCTTTGGGTTTAGCTTCATAATAAACCTCTCATCAATAATTCTGCTGATTTACACGCTCAGCCAAGCATGTGCTGGCGCAATTAACATTGCTGTGTGTGTGATCGTGACGAAGACATTTTGTGTGCTTGTGTGCTTCTTCAAGTGTTGTGGCAATTAAGATTAAAACTCTCTGTATATTAGTGTGCACATGCGTAATGTGAGGAGTTCCTGTGGTAAATCAGTTTATTATATTTATCAATGATGTGGTTCAGACATCACACACACTTTCTTTTTATTCTTGCTGACACAAACTAAGCTTGCACACACAGATACACACGCATACCGAAGCACACTCATACACACATTTGTTTCCGTGTAAAAACATCGCCTGAAGTCAGTCTGCTGTGTCCAAAGCTGTATTACATTTGCTTGTTACAATTTCTAATCAGAGGGGTCTGTGGCGGTTTCTATCAGGCTGACATCTAAATGTATTAACAATATTTATAATATAGTCTTGGAAATGTGATGTTCTACATGTTTCTTAATTGCATATTAATTTGAAAGGCAAATATCTTAACTCCGTAAGCTCTAAGCAGTGAAGCTCATCTGCAAAAACTCAGCCACGTAATCTTATGTCTTGTTGTCCATATCTTGTTGCACGTTACCCCGTGTGGATTTTATCACGGTGTTAAGTAAAATCACGGTCACCAATGGTCCATATGCGCTGAAAGAATATCAGAAGTGGCGGTCCCCTTGTAAAATGATCGCTGCCCTGAAAAAAAAACGAGCTTTGTTATCTGTTATCACGACGCCGGGCCAAAGAATGATGATAATGGCCATTAACTGTGTAGTCCAGGGCTCCCTAAAGCTTCTGAAGCCCTGGACCTAAATGAGAAATTTAGTTTCTCACCATGGGACCCATGCTCATTAAAACATAGCATTTTTATCATGGGGACCAGAACTGAGTAAATGTGGGTCGAAGGCTCAGGGAGGTTACCGCAATCATGTAGTTCAGTTAGTCCGTCAGGATGGGAACCTGATCATTAAAACATAATAAAGTATAGCCAAGGTCCACTTTTGGTCCCAAACCAGTCTTTGAACAACACTTCTTTACATTATATGACTCCCAGTGGTAATATTATAGCTGTATTCCAGACAATTGTGTAATATATAATCATTACAAAGAACCAGAGACTGATGATAATGAGTTTTACCTGTCTAGAGAATGGAGTGCTTATGAATCATAATCTAAAAGACTGTCTGTAGCCGCCTCCAGCCTATAGTGAAGCAGTCTAATGGACACACACGAGAATACGTTTCAATCAGTTTGAGAACGGCATGTTTATAGATAATTCTCACACTTACTATTGATTAGAATATTACGCGTTCCTGAAGATAGATAGACGGACGGATAAAGACATGAATAAAGATCGGATAGACAGACGGAGAGATGGTTAGGTATCCAAAAGATACACCAATGATTAAAAGACAAATATGAGAGTGATAAAAGGGTTCAAATGAAAGCAGCCCATGCTGCAGTTGTCCTCTCAGCTGCAACATTAGCTTACTGCTCATGATGAGTCATAATTATAGAGAGGCAGAACGATTGTGTTTAAGGAGTTTCACTCCCTAGACATTGACCTAGAACTGTAATGAGTCATTATACTGAGTGTAGTTCATAATCAGTGTTTTCTACAGGATTCTCGGGCAAGGTAGTTCTGTCGTAAAATGAAAGCGATGCGGCCACTTGAGCCATTGAAACCACACAAAGGTTTCATCAGCACAGCTGAATACATCTGGGTAAACCTCACAGCACTGCAGACTGTAACCATCAGAATATTATTTTACACTTATGTCATTACACATGGCTTTGAGTCGGACAAATACATGTATTTATGTGGATAAATGGCGGAGGCTCAACTAATGATGCTGGGAAGATGGCAGAGAGAGAGAGAGCAAGAGAGAGAGAGAGAAACACATGTATTTCCTCATCCAGCAGGCATCTGGAGAGCACCTCGAAGGCTCTTACCTGAAACCCATGTCAGCTGATCACACAAACATGCACGTGCACACGCACACGGTCACACACACAATACTCTCCCACGCTCTTACCGCCTTTCTCTTTGCATTGACTCTTTGACCTGACCACGGTTTCTGTTGTTATGGTTTATCTGTCTGTTGTTATGCCAGTGGTTTTTTTCTCCAGTTCCCTGAGCCAGTGGTTTATAACCCTTTTCCTTAGGAACGTCAATGATGAACATATTCAATATGGTTTTATAAGTTTAACCTGGTTTCTAAGACTCTATCAAAGAACATTTTGTTTTTAACTCTGAATCTAAAAGTGTTGCTACGACGACAGCTCCCAGTGACACCATACTGCTCAATGCAGCAGACTATTTCAACAATGGAGACAATAGTAGATAGACAATTGTGCGATATTTCCTGCGCGCTTATGGAACAGTCTCCACGTCTGGACTCTTATAAGACCTTTTTATTCAGGAAGGCGTTTTTGACTGTTAAATCACGGCCAGCTATTTTATTTTCTATAATATTTTTATTTTTATTATCTACTGGCTCGGTAGCACTCTGAGATTCTTTTTGGATGAAAAGTGCTTTACAAATATAATGCATAATTATTCTTATTTATTACTCAAGCATTAATGTGAGGCATTTTTATTGGAGTTAAAGTTAACCCTTGTGTTGCCTTCGGGTCATTTTGACCCGATTCAATATTTAATAATGAAATTATTCTATAACAATAGAAAATAAGTATAACATTATTTCACAACCATTTGACAATATAGTAAGTGTGTTGTAATACGGACTATATTATTTTTAAAAGGAATAAATGAAAGGAAAATTGTCATATTTTTCTTTTCTTTTATTCACACTAGAAATACAGATATACCCTATTCACATTTAAACTTAAAATACATGCATTCTTAATTAATTAATTGAAATGAAATTGATAGGTTTCTAGTTTGGAAATTACTCATGTGTCACACCTTGAGTATTTATGAAGGCCTACTTTATTTATTTATGATGTACTAATCTGGCTTTGTTTAGGGCTAATGATGATGGCAGCAGTCACATAATCTCTTTATGCTTGTGGGCATGACGCATACTGTTGTAATACCAGTTTGTCAGTGGGCTTATTTTATTAAATTCATATCTAATAAGAAAATAACAGAAATCCAATGAATAAATCATAAGTGAACCAAAAAAAGTGTAAAAATGAAATAAAACACAGAAATGTTTATTTAACACCACGCCCTCTGAGCAGCTAATGGAGTCGTTTCATGCAATCGCGGACTTTACAAAATGATACATGAAGATAATCTTTTTTTAGAATTTTGGTGATGGCATTAGCCCACTGGTAAAAAACAACAACACTCACTCAGATTAGCACTATACATATTATTGTACATAATAAGTAACTACATGTGTCAAATGAATGTTGGAATTAAACAAGTATAGCATTTTCCTCTGAAATTTACTGGTGTAGAAGTATAAAATTAAATAACAGTAAAAAACAGATAATGTTACATCCCATTACTGCAGCAGCCACCAAGTCTTTATGTTTGTTTCCAAGGAATTCATATTTTTCAGACAGTTCATAGAGATATTACTTATTCTAAGTTCATAGTGAATAGTTGAAGATGGGAGGATCCGAGTCATTTAATGAGTTTAAACCCTGCTAATGGAGTGAGTGGGTGGCCGATGCCAAGAGTCTATAATACATCAGAAATGTCAAACCTATATGTGTGCATCAATGAGAAGATGAAGCACTTTTTTTTCAAATTTCTTAAAAGTTGACTTTTAGGTATGAAAGGTTTGCTGACGACATGGAAATGATATTATGCATCATGAGCTTGTGTTTACGCGTCTAATATCTTTTAAGTGCAAATATGGGATTAAGTCGGTTTGAGGATTTTTGACAAGCCCAGCAATATTGCCAATTATTTGGCATCTATTTTTTTCTATAATAATCTTGTGTTGTTTGCGTGAGCTGGATTTGTTTCGACCGTATAAACCTTTGTATCTGATGCCAATGAAAGCCATTTGAACATTACTGACAGAAAGAGGATGAGGGCGTGTCAGAGGAAGTGTGTTTTTATTTATTTATTTATTGTTAGACAGAACATCAAAAACACGGCAGAGCATCGAGACAGTTTGTTCTGTTTGCATCATAGCTCACGCAAACATGCATAAACAAGCGTCCATACGCTCACAACCCCTCAGCAGAAATCCCACAAACACACCAAATCATTCATCCATCTTTTATGCAAGGATGCAGCACTCTCGCACCCCTTTGTAAATTGCAGCCAATGCGTACTCGAGAAAAAACGAGGGGTGAGCAAGCCGAGATGACAAAAGTAGAGAGAAGGACTCAGTGGGTGCAGATGTGGAGGACCGGAAGAGGGAGGCAAGTGAGAAAGATAGAAGAAAAGATGAAGAGAAATCAAGAGATGCTATGAGGTCAGATATAGCTCCTCTTCAGGATATTCTCTTTCATTTCCCGGTTTGCTATTGTCGTGCCTTTTCAGCGTTCTCCTCATTCCCATTTTATTCATTTTTTCCTTCCTTTCACTTTATATTTAGTTCTTTGCTAACCACCATTATTCATCCACAGAGTTCCATTGAGACCGAGCTGGGTTAAACTGGTTTCTGTCATGTTGTCTGGTCTCATTTACATTTACATTAGGTTTTAGGCATGCAGCAGATGCTTCCAGCCGCATCGAAGTCTAAAACCAATGAAAGATCCCAAATATGAGCTGGGCAAAAATTGGCATATGGTTTGTGTTTTTTTCCATGTAGGGAGATGAGAAAAACAAATCACTGCAGATTCAGTTAATTTCGACGACAGATATTTTTTTGCCATCTCATTATTTATTTTCTATGCATTTGTTTCTTTATTTTTTGATCATTTTCTCCCTGAGAGGTCTTTCTAAATATGTGTGTAACTGCACACTCGATTTTGGGATTTGCTCTGGAGTAGAACATTTGAGATATTCTAAAAACTAATATACAGTTTATTATGGAAGCCGGCACATTGTCAGGGAGGCACAACACATGTGGGAGATGTATTCAGAACCTTCACTTGAAGTGTGTAGGATTTACTGGCATCTTGCAGTGAGGTTGCAGATTGCAACCAACTAAAAGTTATTCAGTGTGCCAAGCGTGTCGGAGAGCTACACAAAGAAAATGCAAATGATCCTTCCTAGAGACGGTGTTTGGTTTGTCCATATCGGGCCACTGTAGAAAACATCTGTAGAAACATCATTTAAAAAGTTGAAATTATGGAGAACGGCTCCTCGTTACATTGTTTTATTATCATTAATATTATTGTATCATTGGTTTATTATTACTGATGTATTAACCGAGCAATAATTATTTAATTGTTGCGGCTGGAGAACATTGACAGAGAACACACTTTTTCGTATATAGAGTTTTGTCAAGTTTAGTATTTATGAGCATGTCCTTTATTCTAAATTTTAAATGTTAATGTGTAAAGTAGCTAGTGAGCATAGCTGTCAACATAATTAAAATGAAGTAGAAAAATAACATTTATCTGTTTTAGTATGTGTAAACATTTAATGGAAATGCTAAAAAATACAAGAAAGAAAATGATAGACAAACAATTAAACGTCAATGTGGTTATCAGAGGTAATGTTTTTTTTTTTTTTTTTAATGGTATAAGGGACAGTGCACATTGATAAAAACTTTGCAGTAAATGTGCGGCATTACTGAGTTCTTGGCTTACTGGCTGTGTTATTTGACACATTTTCTAAATTGTATCTAATCTTTAATTGTTGTCTGGATGTGTGGAATTTGTATATGCTTATCGCATCTTTCAGGTGACTTTAATAATATGCATCTGTTTGTAGAAAAGTTAGATCATCTTTGCGAACTACACTTTTCTACATGTGTTTTATTCAGTTCAAACAAAAAGTGTTTTTTAAAAACTTTTTTCAGGACCGGAGACATTTGTGATGTGTTTATTTTGTGTTAATCTCTTTAAAGATTGATACGTTATTGACCATAATGGGATCGACTGTTTTTTAATGACATTTGTTGTTGTTGTACTTGTTAAATCTTTTCTATTGTGATATCTACCATGTTACAAAAATAAACACAAACGGGAGAGGCCTTGTTTTCATATTGAATCCTTAGTGTTCTCAAACATGTTCCTGTCAACTGAGAATAGATCTATTTTTAAATTCAAAGGCTCACTGCATGCCTCATTTTGTGAACTCTCAACAACAGTCTGGGATATTTCTCAGTTATTCTAACTGTGCTTTAACACTTGAATGGCATCATATATAAATGTATTTCTTCTTTTTTCAGTGAGTCAGAGTGGTCTTGCTGGTGATGTCTGTCCAGACCCTGGAGTTCCAGAAAATGGCAAGAGGATGGGCTCAATCTCCCAGTAAGTTTGCTTTATTCCAGACTTAAATGCTGGGCCTTGGCTTTTGTTGATCGTTTGACCGGCACACAGATTATTATCGAATGTTTGTCAGACATGTAGAAGCCAGACTGTATAATGTATTTCACCGTTTGTGTGTGATGTATTTTTCCAACAATGTATTGCATTTGCAAACCTGGCACAATTGATAACAAATTTACATTACACCGGAGAGGAGGAGTGCTCCATGTAGTTGCATTTTTTGCTTTTATTATGTTGTGCTGGTTTATTTATTTAAGGCACAACAGCTTACTTTTTGCCAACATATTGTATTTGATATTCGTATGGATTGGAAGAACTTCTGGTGGACTATTTTTAACATTTTGACCGATCAACTACTAACTCAAAGTATTGAGCCTTTGTTGCATGCTGAACAGAGTTTACTGCACAACACACAGTATGTGTTTGCACAGTACAACTAAGTTTAAGTAAAGTTGGTCCTGCTCCCACCCGGCTGTGTCACGGTGCTATTAGAGTGGACCCAAAAGCACGACTCAGACAGGAATAACAAAGATGACTGTCTTTGGTTGAGAACAGGCTGGGTCAAAACCGGGAGATCAGTCCAAAAAGGGGTAGGGCAGAGAATCGGAGGTCAGGGCAGGCAGGCAGGGTCAGAACAGGCAGGTCAGGAATATACTCTAATAACGCTGGAGAACTTGTCACTAAAACACAAGACAATCTGGCAGAGGGCAAGTGAGGGAACCTAAGTAGAGAGGGACTAATGAGGGAATGGGCAACAGGTGAGACGGGCATGAAGACCAGGTGAAGGTAATGAGGGACTAACGAGGGAGTGATCAGAGGCAGGTGAAGGGAGTTGGACTAACGAGATGGGAAGCAGGATCTGGAATGACATGATAGTTAGAGACAGGATGAAAACAACTAATAATAAAAGGAAGATGTGGAGCTAAACTGTTACAGGCTGAGGCGTTACAAATAACTGTAATACATATATGAGAGCCAACGGGTGCAGTAGGCGAAGGTCACAGCTCTTGGACTGGATGGGAGACACAGGTATGCTAGAAATTGGTGAGCCTAGTTTAGATCTTCAGATACCACGTTGTGTTGAGTCGTCTCCTTTATCTACTTCAATCATGGACATCCTTTAACTCCCACACAGAGTGAGAGTGAAGGCCACCCTGCCTCTCTTCTGGTCCCAGAAATGGTTAAAAAAAGCAATAAACCTAAAAGAAAATGTCTTTATCGTTTTCCTGGACACTGAAGGGTTTTGTGGTTCTATTTAATCCTTCCTGACCGCCAGAGGCGGTGCTTAGCACTGGATATCTTCCGTCTTGCGCATAGCAGGTCGAGTATTAATAACAACAAAGTCACCCGTGACCTCGGATGACCCGCCCACCGGGTATAAGTTCCAGTGTCATCCCGAGATCAGTTCTTTTTCATCTTCTCGCAAACGCAGGCATCAGCTAAGGCTGAAGTTTAACTGAAGCTCGTCGCGGGGAGCCTTGTGACCAAATGGTCGGAGTTGCGATCCGTCGCCCTCCAGAGGCTGCGACGAGCTCTCCTCCTCGGAGGAGGACGTTGCGTTTCTCTACGGCGGTCCGTCGAGGCGGACCGGAGAACGCACGAGTCTTTTTCGGTCTTCACCAGAGCGCCTTCACCGCGAAGCTTCAATCGGGTGAGATCGAATACAATTGTTGCCTATGACGGCATATCCCACAGGAGCAGAGCTCGTTCCTGCTAACTGTGTGCTAACGGGAGCACGTCCGCTCGGTGTCGCCAGGCTGCTACACCGGCGCGACCGGCTCTCTGTAGCGATTGGGATAGCGTGTGTGTTGACTTTGGTAGCATTGCCGCCGTGCATAGCTAGCAGAGTGTGTCCACTCAGGCTAACGGAGCCTACGCTAAATCCGACAGCTACCTCCTGTTCCACAGGACCTCGGCCCAAGTAGTGGAGCGCTCTCGCTCAGGCTACTGGTGGGCGATTACAGCGCTAACGAGAGCGCGTCCGCTCGTTGCGGCTGGATGCCACACTGCTACACTGCTACCGGCTTCCAGTGAGCAGAGCGTCCCGCTCAGGCTCACCGGTGGGACGCTAAGGAGGCTATAAGTCGATACTGATGCATACTGCACATGTACCTCCATGACATCGCCGCTGTTACAGCTAGCTGAGCGTCTCCACTCAGGCTAACTAATGCCACGCTAGGCAGTTGCCATACTAGTGGAGAGGGTCCTCGAAGAGACCTGCCCTCTCACTACGATTGTTTTCCACAGGACCTGCTCCCCCGTAGCACAGTGCTTTCGCCCAGGCTACTCGTGGGATGCTTGTAATTACAGCTACTGTACTAGTCAAGCGTGTCCTCACTTCCTCTCTCTAAGAGGGAGGCTGTTCTCTAGACCGCTTTCTAAACTGTCTCCACGGAACCCATTTCCACAGTAACAGAGTGCTCTCGCTTAAGTTTACTGATAGGACACCAGTAATCACAGCTACTGTATTGAAGAGGTGTCCTCGCTCTAGACGGGCTGTCTCCGTCCTGCTCGACAGGACCTGGGCCACAGTAGCGGAGTGCTACTGTTGCGACCCCCAGCAGCTACAGCTACTGTACGAGTGAGGGCAGCGTTACTCCTCTCACTCGACGGGCTGTCTCTGTCCTGCTCCACAGGACCTGCGCTGCAGTAGCGGAGTGAGCTCGCTCTAGCTCCTGCTAGGACCCCAACAGACAGGTCAGGTCAGCTCCAGGCCAGCCGACCAGTTGCAAGCGCCGGCTAGGAGCCGCAGGGGCTCCCCTAGCAGTGCAATCGGGCATGCTAGCTTATAGAGTAGGTCTGCTGACCGCAGAACTAGCTCAGATAAGTCGCCACCCTAGTGCAGGGAGGACTGAGGCATCAGATCCACCCACGGCTGATCCATTCCCAAGGGAGGACATCCCAGTGGCAGTGTCCACCAATCACCTTACTGGAGGACGGGGACAAGCGGCCCACCCACGCTTCTGGGCCTGGTTCCCATTCCTCAGGCCATAGCCCCTTGTAGGGGGCAGTCGATGGCCCCATCGGGTTCGTCATTCGCAGGGCACAGGAACTGCTGGATATACAGCAGCCGGAACCCCACGCACGCTAGTGCATTCTTCAGGGGCATTCCCGGCCCTGCCACCTTTTCAGTCTCCCCTCCAGAGACTATCGGAGGGGTTACCATCTTACGATAGATCACCGAACCCCGGCGTCCATGCAGGATATGGCCAAATGTGGCCTTCGTCCCATGCCATCCATTGAGCTGACTATCGCATCCATCGGTTTTTCCCCAAGGGGACTCCGAGGCCGGATGACCTGTGCCCTCGAGCCCAGTCGGTTCTCAGGTGACCATTTTACCGTGCTTACTACACGGCAACTCCCCCTCATATGTCATACTTGACTACAGCCTCAGTGATGCTTCGCTGCAGGCATGTGCACTTACGTCAAGAGAACCTGGGCGCCTAATGCTCTCCAGGGTTCAGACCAGCTGTTTGGCCGGCGCAGGCACCCTTGTCGGAGGCATGTAGGAACAACCTCACTACTGTCCCAGTGAAATCAGGGGACCTGCTCTACCGGCGCAGCAGCGCACGGTGCAAGCCGGTTAGACCAGGCAGCAGTTATCTGGTCTTCGCAGGACCGTGTCCACACCCCGCAGACTCGGGGGCGCCACGTCTTGATTTTCTCAGGCTGAGCCCAGCAGACATCCTTCGTGTGGTCTCCAGAGGAGATCGGCTCATGTCTGTCGACTTAAGGGAGGCCGTTTGTCAGGTTCCTAGAATGCTTCACAGACGGTTGCTCTGTTATGCTTTCCAAAGCCGTTATTCCCAGGCTTCTTCCATGTGGACTTCCCCAGGAGTTTCTACAAAAGGGGCATTACTGCCGCCCTGCAGTCACCAGGGCGTGAGGAAACTGCCATCCTGGACGATCTGGCTGATATGTGCACCATACCCGTTTAGGGCCACACAGTGCATTACTTGCACTCTCTCACGCCGCCCGGTTGGGCCTTCGTGAACAAACAACTGTCTGAGCCATTCTCAGAGCATAACCTTTATTGGTGTAGCTCTAGATGCAGCCACTAAGCGGGCCTGGCCGTCACTCAGACAGGTGGACAGCATCCTCTGCAGCCTTCCCCTCTCTGAGGGGGCAGATGGCTGTCTTATCCTCTCTTCTTGCCTATCGGGTAAATTGACAGCTGCATCAGCTGTCTTACACTCTTTCTCACGCTGCCCGGTTGGGCCTTCGTGAACATAAGGAGTTTTCTGAGCCATTCTCGGAGCATAACCTTCATTGGTATAGCTCTAGATGCATCCACTAAGTGGGCCTGCCTGTCACTCAAGCAGGTAGGTACTCTCTGAGGGGGCAGGCAGTGGTCTTTTATCCCTTTTTTCCTTGCCTATGGGGCAAATGCTTGGGCTGCTGTCGCGCGCCTTCGCATGGAGGGCCTAACAGCCTGCGCCAGGGGCCACAGGCACAAGATGGGGGACACAGTGGTGCCCTCGGCTCTATCCCCGTAGAGGGTGAGAGCATACCCGTCAGAGGGTATCCCCAGGAAGGGGTCCGCCCACCGGGAGGTCGCCACAGCAGACTCCCGCCTCTCGAGTGGAGCGCAGTCTGGCGGTACAGGACTTCCAGAGGACAGTCTATTCGCGACACTTGGGTCTGGAGCCACAGGCCATGCACCTAGCGCTCAAACAGTTCCTGCCATACTTGGGAGGGAATATGTACTTGTTGGGCGAGACATCGCCTCAACCACGTGTTGGCTTGAACCTCCAGGGGCCTCTAGGGCGGCAGAGCTGCTACGAAGCTCCCGTGCCCTTCTGATTTTTCTTACTCCGGTAACCCTTCACCTGACCAATTGTCGGGCGAGGTAGCGACCAGGAGAACGGAACCAGGGCGTTCCCCACATTTCCGCTGATCTTGCCAACTACTCGGGGTCTTCAACAGGGCCACCGAATTTTGCTGGTGGCCCCCTTGCGTCCAGCCAGGACTTGGTTCCCCTGGCTGCACAGACTTCGCTGTGAGACGCCACGGTGCCTCGCTGACATGCGGGACCCCCTAGCACAGCTAGATGGTGGGACCTGCCATCCCGATCCCGGCCGTGCCCAACAAAGGGCTTGGCCGCAGGAGAGCAGAAGCAGCTGAACAGAATCAGTCCAAAGGACTATTCTAAATGCCGGAGTGCCATCCGTCTACGAGACGTGCAGACCGAAGCCGCTTCCCGACCAGTGGACGGAGGGACCCAGTACGGTGCCTCGTGCCTACAGTACTCACGCCTCCGTCATCCCTTCTAGTTAAGGGCATGTCTGCCTCTATCCTGAGGGCCTACATAGCTGCCATTTCAGGGCAGCATGCTAAAGCCGACAATGAGGCGGAACAGCCACAAGCTGGTGTCCCTCTTCATAAGGAGGGCCTCAGTGACTATCCCCTGAGCCCCCGAGGGCTCCTCCAGGGGACTTGCCCGGGGTACTGGACACCCTATGCTCGCCTTCCTTCGAACCCTTGGCAGAGGCAGAGCTGTGGTTGCTGTCGGCAAAGACCTTTCATCCTTGCCATAACTGCGGCAGAGCAAGTAGGCAAGCTACACGCCCTGTCGGTCAATGAGCCTTGTCTGAGGGGAACTCAGAGGGCTCGGGTGTCACACTGCGGCCTAAAGCAGTGGCTTCCCCCAAAGGTGCTGGCACGCTCGGGTCTCAACCAGCCTGTCCAGCCTGCACAGCTTGACCACCATAACTAGTCAGTTAGGGTGGATCTAAGAAGGGCTATGCCACTGCAGAACAGTGCCTGTTCCACTAGATAGTGGAGGCCATTGCCTGTGCATAGGTGGTGAACATCCGTGCTCTGCCATCCAGAGCAGGGTGTTGTTCTACCAATGGCGTTCCCACATCACGGGCGACCCGAAGAGGTATGCCCGTAGGGAATATAGGTGCATATGTATGCAACAGCCTCAGGGGCATCGTTGCGCACATTCACCAGAGACTACAGAGTGAACGGGAACACCCTCCATGCATTGTAGGTGGTCCAGATCCTCTGCTTGAGTCATATGAGGTAGTTTCCTTGGGATTCCTCGTGACTCTGTTGGTATAAGTCATCCAGTGCTAAGCACCGCCTCTGGCGGTCAGGAAGGATGAAATAGAACGCAAGTTACGTATGTAACTATGGTTCTATGAATCCTGGATGACCGCCAGAGTTCTTAGTCACTCGGAATCTCGTGAGTTCGCGAGAAGATTCCGTAGAACTGATCTCGGGATGACACCGGAACTTATACCCGGTGGGCGGGTCATCCGAGGTCACGGGTGACTTTGTTGTTATTAATACTCGACCTGCTATGCGCAAGACGGAAGATATCCAGTGCTAAGCACCGCCTCTGGCGGTCAGGAAGGATTCATAGAACCATAGTTACATACGTAACTTGCGTTTATGTATCACCATTAATACTTTATGTCTGTTGGGGACCTGTTGTCACAGCTCAGGTTCTTTAGATGTGAATCAGTTTACTGGCTTATACCAAACCTGATAAACTCACATATTTACATTCGCAGCTCCACATCCACCAACCGGTTTCCCTTATAGGAGAGCAAATGATTAGCTGCTCCAGTTTTGACCTGCAGATAGAGATATACAAAACTGTCTGTCCAGAACTTAAGGCCTGACGGTAGCATCATATGTTTGGCCTGTTTTGTGTCTCTTGGTGTCCTTGTTTCTGCATTTGCATCATCATTAGCTGCTCTTCTGTACAGAGGGCCACAGTTAACCATACATATATATTCTGATGTACTTTACCAATCACCCTCCAGTTTTATAAGGGTCCTTTGCTCACGTAGCGGGTGTAAACAAAGAACGTGAAGTAATAGTTCAGAAGAAGGATCTTGGCTCAGATAAGGACTTGGTGGTCACAGGGATCTTTACATGATTGACTCCATGGTGTCTGCCATCTGTGCAAAAGAACACAAACAATTGAATTTAATCAGGAGTGAGCAATTACATAATGATCCAGTCTCCTTATGACTCATCCTCTCCGCACCATTGGCGGCTAAATTGCTCTTAAGGTTCTTCTGCGATGATGAGGGTATCAAGACGGGCTTCTTTTAAAAACAAAAATCACCATCAGCAACGTTGACGACACACGCTCCGTCGGACTGTTAGTGGAGTTGTCTTGAGTTAGTGAAAGGTCATTACCTCTCTGTGCGCACATGTTTGTGTGCATGCATGTGGGCATGGATGTGTTTCGTGTGTGTTACAGGTTTGTATCTAATCACCATTAAGCACTGAGAATGAGAAGCTGGAACAGAATTGTGGTGTAATGAGGTAAAACAGGAGAAATGGAAAGGGAAAAAAACCTGCAGAGAAAACCAAAACATTTTCACTGCAAAAGGAAAAGTGAAGATGTCACATAGAGTTTAAGGCAGTGTCGCTTCCACCTGATACACAACTATGATAAAGGTTTTAGTTATTTTCGAGGAAATAGCAATAACCACAAGATTTTCTTTTTATGTCCTTGTACATTTCCCATTGAGCAGCTGGATTGGAGGTATTTTCAGTAGCAGAAGCTGTAAAGTGAATGACCCAAGTTTCCGTGACAAAGAAGGCACAGACAGAGAGATCTGGCCAGGCAGTACGACTCCACAGTGTTAAACAACAGGGTGGAGCGACTGAGCAACCAGAAGCCGATGCAGAGAATGTTTGGCCAGGTGGTAGACTGCGGTGTGTGTCAGCGGGGAGGAGACATTAAGCTTTGAAGACAAGATACCATGCAGACAACCACTCAAATGGCTGAATGTCCCTCTCACGTGTTAGACAGCGGGGCGTTGGAGGGAATCAGAAAACAAGGATGATAAGAACAAATGATGAGAGGAGGCAAGCGGACTGGAAAAAAGAAAAGAGAGCAAAGAAATCAGACGACATGAAAAAGGCATAACTGACAACAAAATAAAGGATCTTCCAGAAAGAGAGGAATTCAATGTTCTAATTGGACAATCCGTGGGGATGGTTGGCTTCTGAAAGCCACGGTCTCATTCAAATTTGTATTATGATTATAAATCAAATTCTGAATATTAAACTCAGTATCAGTTTAAGAATCTAAATGCGGATGGTTTCTCTATCATATATTTTAATAGTAGAAGTGTCTATTCAAATTTTATGAAATTAAAGACTATTTAGAATCATTCAAATATACATTTCAGGTTATTGCTATAAGTGAGATTTGGTTAACAAATGAAAAGAGTGTTGACGTCCTACACGGGTACGATATGATCACAGCAAACCGGATCAATAAGAGGGGTGGTGGTGTAGCATTCTATGTACAGAAAGACTTAATGTAAAGTAATCGATAGGACAGTTGTTGATGATATTATGCAGAGTTTGACGATTGAAATTCATTCCACTAATTATGAGACAATATTTTTGAGTTGCATTTATAGAACGCCTGGTTCCTGCATTGACCAATTTATGAATTGTGATTTATTGTTGTGATCCTTCATAATTTAAAGGTTAACTGTTCAGTTGGGTAGATCGCAAGACATTAAAAAAATGTATCCTCCCATGTTTCCCCTACCATTATAACAGTCCCCTACCACCTGTAATTCTCTCTATAGCTTAGGTTTATTGTAAAATAATTTAGACAATGTACAGAGGTAAAGCAAAGTCACTGCAGACTGTGTAGAAAGGTTGTTTTCAATAAATGAGTCTAAATATGATTTGAGAGATGTTTGTAAGTTTACTGTACAAAAAGCAAAAAAAGGGATTAAAAGAAGATGTATTTCTATTGTAGGAGTATAATATATTATTAACGTTAAAATGGATGTAAGAATGGTCAACTCATTTTTGGTTTTCAAAAGGCTTATTTACAAAACAATTTTTGAGGGTTAGAAGTGTGATTTAGACATGTGTATGGAAGATGTGTGTGTATGTATGTGTATATATATATATTTATAAATTATTTTTCTTAGATATAACCAGCGATGTAAGAGGTCTTTGCATTAGCACAAAATCCCCTTTATGAAGCAGTGAGCACAATAATCAAAGTTACTGTTATTCCTTTATTGACAACGTGTTGCTACTGTTGTGCCCTCTTGAATAGAATTGGATCCAGCGTCCAGTTCAGTTGTGATGACAGCTATGTACTCCAAGGATCTAAAAGTATCACCTGTCAACGAGTCACTGACACACTGGCTGCCTGGAGTGACCACAGACCCATCTGCAGAAGTAAGTTTCACCTTTCATTCCCAATGAAGCCTCATGACTTGTTTGGAGTCCATCCTTTAGAGCTCCAGTTATTTCATACAATGAGTTCATGTCTACCGACTGCAAAAGTCCAGCGAAGTTAATCTGCTGTTTGCTATGAATGTCCATCAAGTCTAATTTTGCTGAGATCTATAAGACAAATGACAGATGTCCATTCATATTCATATTGCATTGAAACTCTCATCATTCAAACTCCTCGTAGAAAGTTGACTGTTTCTTAGTTTTCCGAAGTCGTCCTAAGGCTTTGTTTATATCGTACATTTTCAAACGATATACACTTCCGTTCAAAAGTTTGGGATCACTTTGAAATGTCCTTATTTTTCAAAGAAAAGCATTGGTTTTTTCAATGAAGATAACATTAAATCAATCAGAAATACACTCTATACATTGTTAATGTGGTAAATGACTATTCTTGGTGGAAACGTCTGGTTTCTAATGAAATATCTCCATAGGTGTATAGAGGCCCATTTCCATCAACTATCACTCCAGTGTTCTAATGGTACATTGTGTTTGCAAATCGCCTTAGAAGACTAATGGATGATTAGAAAACCCTTGAAAACCCGTGTGCAATTATGTTAGCACAGCTGAAAACTGTTTTGCTGATGTCAGAAGCTATAAAACTGGCCTTCCTTTGAGCTAGTTGATTATCTGGAGCATCACATTTAGAAGTTTCCTGTGAAACTCGCCAGTCTATTCTTGTTCTTAGAAATGAAGGCTATTCCATGCGAGAATTTGCAAAGAAACTGAAAATTTCCTACAGCGGTGTGTACTACTCCCTTCAGAGAACAGCACAAACGGGCTCTAACCAGAGCAGAAAGAGAAGTGGGAGGCCCCGGTGCACAACTCAGCAAGAAGACAAGTACATTAGAGTCTCTAGTTTGAGAAATAGACGCCTCACAGGTCCTCAACTGGCAGCTTCTTTAAATGGTACCCGAAACGCCAGTGTCAACGCCGACAGTGAAGAGGCGACTCCGGGATGCTGGCCTTCTAGGCAGAGTGGCAAAAAAAAGCCATATCTGAGACTGGCCAATAAAAAGAAAAGATTGGTATGGGCAAAAGAACACAGGCATTGGACAGAGGAAGATTGGAAAAAGGTGTTCTGGACAGATGAATCCAAGTTTGAGGTGTTTGGATCACACAGAAGAACATTTGTGAGACGCAGAACAGGTGAAAAGATGCTGGAAGAGTGCCTGACACCATCTGTCAAGCATGGTGGAGGTCATGTGATGGTCTGGGGCTGCTTTGGTGCTGGTAAAGTGGGAGATTTGTACCAGGTAAAAGGGATTTTAAATAAGGAAGGCTATCACTCCATTTTGCAACGCCATGCCATATCCTGTGGGCAGCGCTTGATTGGAGCCAATTTCCTCCTCCAACAGGACAATGACCCAAAGCACACCTCCACATTGTGCAAGAACTATTTAGGGAAGAAGCAGGCAGCTGGTATGCTGTCTGTAATGGAGTGGCCAGCACAGTCACCAGATCTCAACCCCATTGAGCTGTTGTGGGAGCAGCTTGACCGTATGGTCCGCAAGAAGTGCCCATCAAGCCAATCCAACTTGTGGCAGGTGCTTCAGGAAGCGTGGGGTGACATTTCAACAGATTACCTCAACAAATTAACAGCTAGAATGCCAAAGGTCTGCAATGCTGTAATTGATGCAAAAGGAGCATTCTTTGACGAAAGCAAAGTTTGAAGAAAAAAATTAATACTTCAAATACAAATCATTATTTCTAACCTTGTCAATGTCTTGACTATATTTTCTATACATTTTGCAACTCATTTGATAAATAAAAGTGTGAGTTTTCATGGAAAACACGAAATTGTCTGGGTGATCCCAAACTTTTGAACAGTAGTGTATATACTCATCCTGATGGTGGCACAGCCATCAGGCAAGGTGCTAACGTGCTTCTCTGGGATTCAGTGTTATGGTTAAGGACACTTCAGCGTGCTGTTCGATGGAGCCAGGAGTTTAACCAGCAACCCTTACGACAGGCAGAGGTCCAAGGGTTAAAAAAACAATGATGTCCTTCCTGGCTTTAGAGATTCCACTGCTTTGGGCTCAGTTGCAATGAAACTAGACTTTGGTAGTCACAATAAAGCAGAGGTATTTCACTCGATGCACCATTCCGACTTTTAACTATGCTTGTAATAGTTTTGGGATCCCAGTGGAGTTCCATGACATTAGAGTCTGGCCACACAGACAACACGCGTACAATAAATCCATTGTTATTTTTTGTTTCTTCAGGGGATTTGTTGATTATAAAATAAGACTAACCTATAATATGATAATCTCCGTTTCCTTGGCAAGGAATCCTCTGCTCAGGTCAAAATGTTCAGGGCAACAACTGATCAATAAAGCTACTGAACCAATGTATTATGTTTATATAGCATCATACAGTACCTCCATTCTACTTTATTCATGGTAAATGCCTTTGATTTACATTGTATTGTATACACTATGCTGAGATCTTGCATAACCTTTTTGAATGCTGCAATACTTTATTCTGGTTACAGAACTCTGAATCTGTCCAAATCTCTCACTTTTTATACGGGATTCCCAGTAACACAAATAACAACTCTGAAATAGGCACATTTCTTACTGCTCCGAGCATTCTTTATATTAGCTTGTGTGCACTGCAAATGACAACGGATGCCTGTACAATCAGTATACACATTTGTAAAGCATTACATATCTTAATATAAATATATAGCATCTGTATAAACTGAATTTTCTGAATTTGTATCTGGGTAAGTTGTGTTGCTGGTATTTGTTGATGCAAACTCCATACGTGAAAACTTTTTAGGATGAATAATATCAACATGATCTACATTTGAATGTTTGTCGATATGTTCAAATCATGATTCCCTTTCTGACAAAATGAATAACTGTTTGAGTGGCAGAGCGACGATGCCGAGGCTCTCACTGCCCACATGTTTACTGACAATGGCATGTCGGGTTTATTGCCCCGCAGTGAAAAGGCAGACAGATACCAAACACACCCAAGTGTTTGTGCACACAACACACACTTACATTGACATTAAGTATCCAAAGGACAATGACACACACACGCACGCACACATACGCACGTGTCTTAGCTGCAGCAGTATTTGCCTTGAGCTGTGTGTGTGTGTGTGTGTGTGTGTACGTGTGTTTGATGGACAGGAATTCCCAGTGCTGAGACTCACACTATAGGGTCCCTGTCACATTGTTTTATATTGTAAGAGTGTGTGTATGTCTGTATATGTGTGTGTGCGCGCGCCTGTTTTTTATCTGTGACTGCAGGAATCCAAGTTTGTGGTATTGCCCACTTTCGTCAGTAGAGATGAAGACTCCAGAGAGAGATGGAAGGACATGTGTCTATATATCGTTTTATATAGCTTGCCTGGAAGGTTCATTTTACCTTTCTTATTTTCATGCAATAAATATACTTTTTTATTAGTCAGGTGACCTTGAACTTCATTTTATGTACAATAACTGAATGCAGAATATTAGGAATAGTACAGATGGAAAGAACTCCGGTTCGACAGGAATTTATTTTCTAAACACAAGAGAAAAAAAACGAGAGAAAAAAAGATAAGTCCTGAACAAGAAAACACAAGATGGACAAAACAACGACTGTAGTATATGTCCATGTGTGCTCTGCTGGTACCATCCCTCCATTTCTAGTGCAGCTGATGTAGGGGAGATACACAATACCTCTGATCCCCTACAGCTGAGGCCAATTAGGCCTCTTCCCGGCACCTGTTCCCTGAGCCACTCCCCCACTCCCCTCCGCAGCTGAGGCTAACCACGCCCCAGACACCACCGGCAGCAAGAGGCGGAGTGTTGGATTGAGCTCAGTATGCATTATATTTCATATTCCTTCAATTTACTTTCGGAGGCAGACAATCGGAAATTTAAAAGGTGAATTTTCAGGATGACACAACACAATATATTTACAGCTGTAAAATGTACTTTTAGAAATAATTAGTTCGGCAGTGATTTCTGTTTTTACATGTGTCATATACATTGTAATTATGGAGAGGAATAAATATAATGAGCAGGGAAGATACAAAGAGAAACAAACAGAAAAGAGGCAGTGACACAAACAAACAGACAGGCAGAGGTTAAATGTTCCTCTACTGTAGCTCTGGTGTGTTACTGATGTGCTCAAACCCATGAGCTTCCCTCATCCTCTACTGAGACTTTAATGTTAATTAGAAGCTGGTCTCTGGGATGAATCGCCATGTTTGTGTGTGTGTGTGTGTACCTGTGTGTTTCTCACTCTCTTTTCTAATTAACAGGCAGATCAGTCATCTGAGGTCCTCCTCTCTCTCCTTCCCTCTCTTGGTATTTTCAGTGCCTCTGAATCTTTTTTGCCGTTTGCCTTTCCTCCCCCAATTTCTTTTCTTTCCAGTTCTCTGATTATTATCTTTCACCCTCTCTATTTTCTTTCCGTTTCTTTCTAACCCTCAAGCCTCACTACTTTGTCTCTCAACCTGTTTCTTTTCCCACCCGCCCGTCTCTCTCTAACTCCTCACCCTCGCTAGACGAGTCAGTTTTATTTTAATGTCGTTTCTTGTCTTGAATGCTATTGCCTCTATGCCATTGCCCTTCCCTCCCTCTAATGGCAGCGATCGCCTCCAGCTAACTAATTATGAAAGATGAAGGGCTAAAACTTCCTCTGCAAAGGTGACCGTGCTTGTTGACCGAAACTGATCATTTATTACTGTAATAGAGAGAGGGGTTTTATGGGTACTTTTTACTTACATTTTTTTTCTGCCAAATACCTCTTTCATGCAATAACACATGGGTGACTTTATGAGGTATAGCAGGCAAAACATATTACTTTGAGTACTACACAGGACAAAATCAATATGGATTAAATAGAGAATTTGGAAGGATGTTATGAAAAATGTTTTCCACAGTGGAGATCTGCAGGTTCTTTGGGAGCAAAGGTACTACAAGTTTTCGCAGTGGAGTTTGGGCCAAATGTTTTGAAAGTACCCATGTTTACCTGGACAATTTCATCAAATAAATAACAGTTTTACTATCGAAAAAATGTCCAAACAGTTGGATGACGGCCATACTGTACTTTGACGGCAACTATTAATCCAAGGGATTTTAGTGATCCCCAGCCACCGATCAGCCTTTTGCCATCAAGACAGCTTCAGGCTCCTGAATATATTTAGAATATTGAGGAGTTTTTAGATATCATTAGAACATTAATTATCTTCGAGAGGGAAGCCTCCAGTTTATTAGGTACCTGTGATATTTGACCTCATCCTGGTTTGTTACTTTTCATTATTTTTGGGCTGATTGTGACTGTACACAATGTTATCATTATGAGGTCTTTCAGTGTCCAACACACTAATGCATGTCAATGTAGAGAAAACGGATAAAATAAATTGTCTTCAGTCCAAAGATTTTTTTTGTTGCTCCATTGCACAAGGCTGTAGGTTTTTAATCCTACCAAGTTTTGCATTTCTATGTTTGTATTCAATGCAGAAGGTAACACTCCTGTAGACGGTAGATTTGTGGAGCAAATATGCCTTTTTTTAAAAATTGGATGCATTTTCTAGAACACATTATTTTCCTTTCCTCAAACTGCAGCATGAATACAGCATCTGTTCTTTTCTTTTTTACATCGTCACAAAATTGAAAATTCGACTGCTCTTTTTGTAAATGGAAAGTTACCTTATTTTGAAAAACCATTGTCTTGTTTTTGTATTTCTGGTGTTTATCACTTTCATTCATGATTTCATAACAGATTTTGCAGAGCTACTGTATGTTCAGATTCACCGTGTGGACCATACGATAATTATGAACAGTAACAAACTAGAATGTGGTCAAATATAGTTACAATTGTTGCGGTAATTTACCTGTATATTAGGTAAAACATTCACCTTCAAGTAAATAAAACGTCAAAAAGTGACAGGGATGCTTAACACAATCATGGAAACACATTTGATAATGATAATAAATGATAATAGCCCACTCCTAAAGATAATTGTTTTATTGTGAATGACCAATGAAAGGCTTCACATCCATGTTTTACTTATGATCTGTAAAATAAGAAAAGTAAAATAAAAGGAAAGGAAATTATTTTTAAGTATTCAAGTGGAGAAGTAGAATGAGTAAGTAAGTAATTTGTTCAATCTCACCAGCAAGTCGTGTTCGTGTCAAACACCTGTGAATTACCTGTGAAAGGAAGACTTGGAAAGGGACTGTGAATGATTTCATTGCAGGCAATTTTTCAAGTTTTTGATTTAAGGGTTTCATGGATCATTTAAGATACGTCCCACAGGGTTATACTGAACACTAATTCCTCTGTCACTACCACATCCTCGCTCTGTGCTTTCTCTTCGTAAGGGAAGAGGACATTTGCAATCTGAGAGCTTTGATTACTCCATAAATCTGTTTTACAACTCTGTCGCTCTGTCTCTCTCTTGTGCTTTCTTCCTTTGTAGCTCGTACCTGTGGCAGCAATCTAAGGGGGCCCAAGGGGGTCATAACTTCTCCTAACTACCCGGTTCAATATGAGAACAACGCACACTGTGTGTGGGTCATCACTGCAATGGAGTCTGGGAAGGTGAGTTTATATTCATTATTTTACCCACACAATAATATTCAATATTCTGGTTGTTATTGGAGATGGCGAAATAAGTAATATACTGATGAGGAGAGTGACGGGAGAGGCAACAAACCGCATGAATTGCTGTGAAAAGTTATAATACAGACAATACACTATGACACGACTTCCACAAATGTTCTCTTGTGTGGTCCAGCTGTTGAATGGCTGTTGTTTTAGACTTATTTTCTGTTTTCCTGCTTTATCACTGAATTCACCACCATATTCCTGAGCTCATGGTCACCACACCTCTTCAATGTTGTGACGGCAACTTTGTTGTTCAGTCGTTGTTGTATAGGAATACAAAATGCATATACCTGCAGTGCAACAGCTCAGGTATCTTAATCTGTAATATCTTTTGTGGATTTTTTTTATCTTCATGCGTCTTCACTGTCTTCACTGTCTTCTCCCCTTTCCCAGCCCCTCAGCTCTCCACTCTTTCCTTCTGCTTGCCTCTGCATTCCTGCTCACATCTCTGTTCTTTATTCTCTACTTCTCTCTCCTCACCTCTTTCCCTGCTCTGCTGTACTATACTCTGCTCTCTCATCTACTTTCTCCCTGTATCATCTTCTTTCCTCCTTTCATTTGATTTGCCTAGAATGTTAAGTTTGAAGATGGTGAGGCGGAAGAGCAGAAATAGATCAAGAGGGCACTGAGCTTATTGAAAACGACAGAGAAGAAAAGAGAGGGAAAGTATAGAGGAGACAAACCGGGCTGAATGTGAAGCTAGCAACTCCACAATGCAAAAGTGAGCTCCAGGAAGAGAGCGATGAAGAAAAAAAACTAAACGTCCATGCAGATACTTGGCATTGAAGTTTTCTCTAAAGGTGGATGGAAATTGAGTCTACTCAATTCTGAGCCACTGAGGGAGAAGGATGGAGAAACGGTGAGATATAAATGGGTAAAGAAATAAAAACCTGACCATGATAGAGAGCCATGACAACAAATAACTCCTGAATGACAACGTTTCACCCAAGTGTTCCTGTAAACCTGTGTACATCTGTCACTTATCCATGAGTCTCTTCACGGCTTTTTATTGAACAGAACTTTGCAGCCTTTGTCACCTGTCCGTCTCTTAGAAGTTTCACAGTGACACATGAGCCACGTATTATTGGTCGTTATGCTTAGTGTCAGATATCAGATGACAAGCCATCCTTATGTCATGTGTCGTGTGTGACTCTTCCGATTTAAACAATAGATTATAATAGATTCAAGGAGTTCATGTTATGACAGATTGAAGTGCGTGTGTGTGCGTGTGTGTGTGCGAGTGCTATAATGACAGATTATCAGCTACTACAGCTGCTGGCATTTTCAGAATGTCACCATGTAAAAACCCAAAGGGAGAGACAAGGACAGAGGCAAACATCAGGATAAAGACAGTAGTAGACTATACTGAAGTAGAATAGAATATATTCAAAAATTTATGACAGAGTAATGACAAATAAAAATCAAGTCCAATCTGTCTACTCTACTGAGACGTCAGTGCACTGTATACAATAAATACTCATGTGCTGCATAATTGTTTAGCTTTTCGAGTTTCCCCCTCTCAAAACTGAATACATAATGTGTAATCCTTCTTATTCCAGCACTTAGTGGAGTGATCCCGCATGGCACGATGCTTCGCATGTGTGCTCCTAAGCTGCACGTTCTTGATCAGGCAGACACTGGGCGGTTTATTGATTTTTCGCGTTCAGTTAACTAGCAACGACACATTTCAAACTGCCTCTCTGTGAGGCTTTTAACACTGAGCGTAAGCTACTGGCACTCGGTTTGGTGCGGTGACAATTTCAAACAAGATATTCAGGCAAGATGTCTGTGTCCTCAACAATGACAGAAAGAGAGAAGTGTAGCTACTTTGTGCATTTCTACTGAACTGAAAATGATAAGCAACACATAATCATATAAAGCCGTAGATGGCTGGAAGATGCACACAATCTGTTTGAGGTTATTGAGTGGTGAGTTTTGAATGTTCATTTTCCAAGACCAAGATCGGGACAACAGTCTGCACAGTGGCAGTTGGTTTAACAATGTAAGAAAAATGGCTTCAAAGTTCTTTAAAAAAAATACATTGATGGATTTCTTTTATGGCAAATGCTTAAGTACCGGGTGGCATGTAGTCGGATAACAATTACAGTGAGTTGTGTAAGAGCTGAGTGCAGTTCAAGTACAGCGCCTACGTGGCAGCTTGTTCTCTCTGCTGAGAAGACAACCAAAAACACTGACTTGCACACTATTATTTATCATTTAAAATGAACGATGGAATGTAATTGAAAAGGTAATGTAAGCTACAGTCTATTTGATAGTCAGTTTCCACCACTTTATTACCTTGAGGAAATGTAATTTGAGTAAACGTTGAATTAATTGACAACACTAAATATAACAATATAGTGTTAACTTATCGACATTTTCCATGTTTTGAGTTAGGCTCTCATTTTAAGATCACTGTCTCGGAATATCCCACTGTCTCGGGATATGCCTGAATTTTAAAATGACTTTATTAGTATTTGCAAGCTGTAGTCTCCTTAGCATGACCGCCTAGTTATTATTATTTTTTATCAGCAATCATCTCCTTTGGCCGAATCCCTACTTAAGGACCCTCAACTTGGTGTTGTTAATCTCCTTTACAAGCACATCTCCCTAATTTAAAGACATATGTATACCGACTGGATCATCAATATTTCATCATGATTTATTTTTCAGGGAATGAGACATATTATTTACCACATTGCTTAGACTCTTAAGTAATTTACAGATAAATACATATTAGTTTTCATGTGTTCCTTGTTGCCAATTAGTGCAAATAGTTTAATGGAGCGACCATGATATTAAAACAGAGTAAATAGGCATAAATTAAAATGAATACCAGTTATATTTCTCTAGCTTTCTTTTTTCTCAGATACCATCTGAGGCTCTTTATCTCTTCTCCTCCTCTTATTTAGCGTCTCTCTCTCTCACTCCGCCTCTGACGGACTATTATTCCAGAAGACTTCTTCCATCAATAACATGTTATACAAAAGTGAGACAGAGACAAATGTTTTCACTGAATTGTGTGTGCCTTTTCTTTCCTTCTTTGCTTACACAAGTTTCAATCGCCGATGAGTAATGCTGGCTGCATTGTGTCTGTCAATCTGTTACGTTCTGAATGAAAGCAGAACAATCAATATGGTTGGTAATGGTCCGACAGCCTGTCAGAAAAATCTGCGAGTGTGCCTGTGTTATTATTTCGTAAGTTTGCGAACGGGCACCTGGTTTTGTGTGTAACGATTATCGACTTGTGTTTTCTTTCTGCCAACTTAATTGCTAACTGCCAGAGGTTGTGAAAAATATGTTGTCAGGAAAATGTGTCCTCACAGAAGAAAAAAGGACTTAGCAGTGTGTTTATGTCTCTCTGTGTGTGTTTCTGTAGGTGTCAGTCATTTGAGTCATCAGTTTGAAACGGATAATTATTGCGTTGGAGTCTGAACCACGCCTGACTGCTCACACACATCCACCCTGAAACGCATCGTCACACACGCCCATTAGGTCTCTAATCATTCCTGTCTTTTTCCTAATGAATTCATATTAGTGTGCGTGGGTGTGTGCCAGTGTGTTATTATGGTCTTGGATGTTGGGTCATTTTCATGCATGATCATCATCCCTTTAGTTTTGGCAGGACACATTCTCTGACATTCTATCAGATTCTGACACATTGTACTTGAAACAGAAATTGAAGCCAGAATATGTTAAAGTCCAGTTTTATTCGACAAGAGATCATTGTTTGGCAACATGGCTGCACAATTGCTCAGGATAAAGACATTAATACCCAATATTCAATGTATTATCATACAGTTTATGCTTTATTACAACTTTCTTCAGAGAACACATTATTATTATTGTCGACCGAATCAATGGCCAGAGCTACAAATATTTAATTTGTTTCTTTCAAAGTTGTAAGACTAACATTTCACCGCTAATTGTTACTTAGTGTTTGTAAGCTGAAGATTGACTACTACTGTCTGCGTATTTGCTCTTTCACTGTATATTTCATTGTGGAGATCTGACATCATTGCTGCCACAGTGAGATACAGGGTCATTTGTATGAATCGCTGCAATGTATACATCATACAGGCCATGCTCAGTGAGGGTGTTGATCAGACAGAAAAATCAGTAAAGTGGATAGTAAATAACGCTCAGTGTCCATGGTAATGGGAAGAAAGTCCCCAGTTGCTGCCTAATTAGCACATTATCTCAAGTCAAGGCTTTTTGATATTCTGGCTTTTGACTGTAATTTGGCAGTCGAACTGCTCATAGTTCATGGTATGAGCTCTTTCTTTGACATTCCACTTCTCTACCAAAAGAGGCTGTCTTGGTGATGCATGAATGTCCCAAGGTCACACTTGTTTTGTTTTCTGCACTGACCTCATGAATAAAAACTATATTTATTGTGGTAATGTCAAACATTGGACTAAAGCATTTGCGAACGTGTGAAAAAAAGAAAAAAAACTCGACCTACAGTCTGCTGTTGCCAGGTAGTTTTCTGCTGTATCAACAGTTAATAATGCGGTTTCCACAGAGCCGTCACAGAGCTGTTGCTCAAACATTGTATGCAGTTTATTCTCCTAAACTATCCAGCCAACAGGTCCACGGCATTCAAAGGTGAGCATTTTACCAGACAGCAGCTGTTTGCTTTCTTACTACTTAAAACAGAAGTCGCCTCGGGGAAAGGACTGCAACACATAAACATGACATAGCTGGATACTTTGAGGGTACAGCCAAGAGGGTAGCATCCTTAGAAGTCTATTTTTAAATTGACTGATACTTTATTTGTCCCACATTGAAACCAGATTCTCAACAACACTGCTACACAACAACCAAGCTAAACACATTGACATTTAAACCCAAGAGGCAGTAATCACCACAGATGTTGCATTCTACTGTGTATCAAACATATTGTATAATAGTGCAGATGTCAGGACACATCACCTCTGAGGAAAGGAATCTCTTGTGTGCCAGATCTCAAAGAATTCAATCGTTCCTCCGTACTTTCTTTTTCCTCACGCAATCCAAAGACATTCAGGTCAGGTAGGCTGTTAATGGGTCTATCTACGTTAGCCCTGTGATTGCCTGGCCATCTGTCTCGGTCACTCTCTGCCCTCTGGTCAGTGCATAGTGGGATCCTTACAAGACACCATGGGAACGACCCACATAACCAGTACTCTAACAGACACAACTCCTGAAACATTGTATTTCCTCAGGAATAACAGTTTGAGCTGATGAGTTGACCTACAGCGTATCAAGTAAACTGTAATGGTTACAGGTACTGGAACCCCAAAGCACGACAAACACAGGAATGCAGGAGGAGGCTGTTTACTTAATGTCTCAGGCAGGGTCAAAACCGGGTGGTCCGTCAAACAGGGCAACAAATCCAAAAGGGGCAGGCAAAAATCTCAAGTCCGGTTAACAGGCAAACAGGGCCCTGTAAAGTTTGGCGGTGACACACACAAGACAATCTGGCAGAGGACAAGTGGAAGTGAGGGAGCTAAATAGAGAGGGACTAATGAGGGGATGGGCTGCAGGTGAGAAGGGCGTGAGGACCAGGTGAAGGTAATGAGGGACTAATGAGGGGATGGGCTGCAGGTGAGAAGGGCGTGAGGACCAGGTGAAGGGAATGAGGGACTAATGAGGGGATGGGCTGCAGGTGAGAAGGGCGTGAGGACCAGGTGAAGGGAATGAGGGACTAATGAGGGATGGGCTGCAGGTGAGAAGGGCGTGAGGACCAGGTGAAGGGAATGAGGGACGAATGAGGGGATGGGCTGCAGGTGAGAAGGGCGTGAGGACCAGGTGAAGAATTTGAGACTAATGAGGGGATGGGCTGCAGGTGAGAAGGGCGTGAGGACCAGGTGAAGGGAATGAGGGACTAATGAGGGGATGGGCTGCAGGTGAGAAGGGCGTGAGGACCAGGTGAAGGGAATGAGGGACTAATGAGGGATGGGCTGCAGGTGAGAAGGGCGTGAGGACCAGGTGAAGGGAATGAGGGACTAATGAGGGGATGGGCTGCAGGTGAGAAGGGCGTGAGGACCAGGTGAAGGGAATGAGGGACTAATGAGGGGATGGGCTGCAGGTGAGAAGGGCGTGAGGACCAGGTGAAGGGAATGAGGGACTAATGAGGGGATGGGCTGCAGGTGAGAAGGGCGTGAGGACCAGGTGAAGGGAATGAGGGACGAATGAGGGATGGGCTGCAGGTGAGAAGGCGTGAGGACCAGGTGAAGGGAATGAGGGATGGGCTGCAGATGAGAAGGGCGTGAGGACCAGGTGAAGGGAATGAGGGACGTGAGAAGGGCGGAGGACCAGGTGAAAAAAGGGGGACTAATGGGGATGGGCTGCAGGTGAGAAGGGCGTGAGGACCAGGTGAAGGAATGAGGGACTAATGAGGGATGGGCTGCAGGTGAGAAGGGAGTGAGGACCAGGTGAAGGGAATGAGGGACTAATGAGGGGATGGGCTGCAGGTGAGAAGGGCGTGAGGACCAGGTGAAGGGAATGAGGGACTAATGAGGGGGCTCGATGGTGTTTTGGGGGGCGGGACATCAAGTGCCTCACAGGCATCCAAAGCTAATTGGCTGCCTGAGGAAGCAGCCTGGGAGTCAGCCCCTCTTAATGTCCGTCTAGATGCCTTACAGGTATCTAAAACCAACTGGATGCCTGTGAGTTAACCTGTATACCAACGACTAGGCAGCCTGGCAGTCAACACTACCTATGATGCCTCAGAGGTATCCTTATTCCAAAGCAGCCTGGAAGTCAACCAGTCTCAACGTCAAGTGCCTCACAGGCATCATTTGAAAGATAACCACTAACCATTAACAATCACTCAAATACAGTGATTAATCTGCAGTAATTAATCTTACTTTGTTACCTAATGTTTTAACCAGATTTAGCTCGCTAGCAGGTTGAAATAACATTACCACAACATTAGCCGGCCCAAAAATAGCTACGTACCTTTGAAATTGTTGAACCAAGTGGGTTAAATGCGCTCCAAATGCGCTCAAGTGGTTTGGGCTCCAAATGGGTGGTTTGAATATGCAATGCGCCAAAAAAGTGGATTTGAATATGCGCCCCCTCCAAGTGGGGGTATTGGATTGGATTGAGGTTTTGGGGGGGGGGACCACTTTCGCGCCCTTCAGGAATGAGGGACTAATGAGGGGATGGGCTGCAGGTGAGAAGGGCGTGAGGACCAGGTGAAGGGAATGGGGGACAATCAGGTGAGGATGACAGGATCTTGAATGACAGGAGAGTTAATTAAACATGTAAGCAGGATGAATTTAACTAGGAAGGTGGGGAATACGTGACATAAACTCTGGCCAACTGGACTGCATTGGTCTGTTGCGTTGGAATTGGACCTCTATGCACATTGAGCTGCAGCAGTTACTTCTGTTTGCTGGTTCACCGTATTGCAGAGGCTCTCCACTGCTGATTTAGATAAATCTTTGGATGAGAATACACAGATAGGGACTTGGTATGCATCCTGCTGCTACGTGTGTCCCTTGTTGTCCAGCTGCACTGTGCGTATGCATTGTACAATTCACAGTAGTTGCAAGATTCAGTGCGCTGTAAAGATGATTTAAAACGCTCTCTTGAATTTCTATGAGCAGAAAAAGTGCTTCTAAAATTCCAATTACATTATCAATATAATGCTCCCTAAGAAACCAAGTCTAGAAAAAAAATGTATATTAAAAGTAATCTGATAAATCATTTATTCCAGGCAGTTTGTAACCGAGCTCTCCCTGGCATGAAGCTGTGGATGCTGTCCTCATGAAGGGGTTCCAGGTTGTTCTCTACTTGTTCACTCGGTTGAAAGACTAAAAGTAATTTATTGTAAAGAATGACCCAAACTTCCATTGTGGCAGCTCACCAATGACTCGACATAGCTGCTCAATCTCAGCAAGGGACTGCTCGTTCACTCTGCCTTCAGGACACCTGTTCCCTGTGTGTACTACTTCTGATAAAGGGGTCACCTCAGTACATAGTTTATACTTTTCATCTACAATTTATTTTGTCACCGGGTCGTAGAAATGCATTCATGCTTCAGTGGACACAACATTCCTCTAAACAAAAAAACCCCACTTCACTTTAGCCTAAATACCATCAGGCCTCCAGCAGAATAGAGCCACCCATGTTATGACCCGTTATGGCAGGGGTCGGGAACCTATGGCTCGCGAGCCATATATGGTGACGGCATATGGCTCCCAGACAATTTTGAGTTAAAAAAAAAAATTTAATTCTCTATCGCGCCAGATTACAGCAGAAGTAATGTAAGGTCCCTTTTCTTAAAGAGCACGTCTTTGTTCTTTTATTAAACTAAACAGCCGACTGTTATTGATTGTATCTACACAGCAGCGTGTCACTTCTGTCTCTACGTGTCGCGTTAACACTTCTCCGCTCGCCGTCTCGCACGCCGCAGAGCTCCGATGCCGGCGTGTGCGTGCGCATTGGGGCGGAGCAAAGAAAGTCACCTGCACCCCCCCCCCCCCCCCCCGTAGTATCATGCAGCACCAGAAGTCGCATTAAAAGCAAGACATATTTAATTTATTATATGTTAAAAATACTATATGGCTCTCAATGAAATATATTTGGCTTTTATGGCTCTCCCAGTCAAAAAGGTTCCTGACCCCTGCGTTATGGTGAACATATTGACTGCTTTGTGTTCTGAAATCTTTGTGTGATGGGAGGAACACCGCCTGTTTGTTGTCGTTGTGTTGGGTGCGATAGTATTTTTGAGGATGCTGGTGTTACTGCGACCCAAATTAAAGTGAAACTTATACCCATGTGCACTACCCTTGCAAGGGGTCACCCCAGCCTATTCTGGAGGTGAAATGGCTCACTGAACATAATTTATTAGATGTGCGCTGAGTGTTGACATTTTAAAGGGTCCCCAATCAAATCTTAATTTAGGGCTGCATAGCAGCGTATAAGTATGGTAGGGAGGCGGCGCTCTGGCCAGAGGTTACTATTCTAAATAACCCTGCATCTGACATGCTCTTTAGCAGGAGGATGAACCTTTACCAGCCTGTCTGTAGCTGAGGCTGCAGTGAAGTAGAACATCATTTATTCCATTATTTAGTTTTTTAAAACTTGTTTTAGATGGATATAAAGAAAGTAAGTTCATGGATTTACACTAGTGTGATATTTCTTCCCACTGTTTGTGGGTCAGCAGCGCTGCGACTTAGCAAGGGAATTTAAGAACTATTCCACCCAATTATGGCTGTGTGCACTCTTGTACCACTCTGACATTAGGCCATAATGATGACTCAAGATCAGAAGACTTTGTATAGTTTTTCATTTTCAAGATTTATTTCCAAGGAAATGGAGCGGGCATCCCTGGGTAGCCATGCAACCCGTTACTGTCCTGCTGTAGATAGCTGAATGGTACAGTGTGCACTGTGTGTCATGTTTTTAAGCCTCGATTGACTGACACTGACTAGCAACGGCATGTGTCAGATTGTTTGGCTTGAGTGGCAAACTCATATCCTCTGTGCATTTAGGCCCAGAGTAGTAGGAGGATTACCATCAGTTTCTCCTCGGCTGCGATCGGGCCCTGAGGAGACCCGAACATTCACAACACAAATTCACGACTGAGTGACGGTATTTCACTGTAGGTTTGGATTGCACAGTGCTCTTAACAATGTTTAAATGGTCTATTGAGCTGCTCTTAGCTGCTTACTAATGACCTCAAAGTGATACCACTTCACCATCCCTTCAAAGAGCATCAACCTTTAAACAGAAACCTAGATTCTTCTCTCTGGTGAATTACTAGTGAGGACCGCAGGATCTCAATAATAAGATGCTGAGATGGACTGTCACTGTACACTTTCTTTCATTGTTGTTTCCTTTCTTTCTCATGTTCTATCTTTGTTTTGTACGATTATATGAATGCTGCTCCTAAAGTCTTTCTAAATGTGCCTATTTGGATCTATTGAACAGCAAAAAGCTTCTTGCTAATGACCTGAGTGTGATAATGCTTAATTTCCTTCCTTCAGTTTGTCTCTTGACTGTCTAGACACACACACACACACACACACACACACACACATACACATACACACAAACATAAATATAGATGGAAATATATAGGCCCCGGAACACAGCTGAACTGTTTTCACACATTCGGCATGCCTGAGCATCATTCTGCCTCAGCTGTTCAGACATACATACCTGAGAAAACCACCTCCTACACACACACACACACACACACACACACACTCACAGGCACAACATAGGGTGTGCATGCGCAGATAGCCGGTGTCTGACTGTTCCGCTTCACTCCTTTTCTGTAGACCACAAGCTGCTGCTTCTGATGAACAATCTTATAAACAACCTCCACTTCTCCGGCAAACACACGCGGCGTGCAACAACACCTGATCTTATACTGTTCATCTTAAATCGTCACCCTTTCTACAGTTGGGATTTTGACATGTATTTTTTTTTATTTTTAAGAAAATCACAAACAGAAGAAAAGGAAGTAATTCCCCTCGAGTCTCAAAGTGCGAGTGTATAGCTTTGATTAACAGCTGAGCCAGCAGAGCCACATAAATGCAACTGGTGCTTGGGACTGTAGTTTAGAAGCTGAATGGACAGTTTGATGTTGGAACTGGGATAAAGAATAAGGAAATTGCCCAGCTGGCATTTCAACGTTTGAAATCATGTTTGAAATGTTTAAATCATGAATCACCATCATGGATCAAGGTTGAATAGCCGTTTAATTTTGTTTCGGTTTTGCGAAGCGAGTCACTGCTGATGCAGCGATGTCGTTTCAGCATTTCATAAACTGCAAGTTTCGTTTTCACATCCCAGTCTTTTCAAATGTCCTCGCTGAAAGGTGTAAAACACACACACATAGAAAATCCACCTGCTCTGTCAGACACACTCTGCAAGTCTAACACAATATACAAGTACAACTCGTTTGTTTTATTTCAAGTCATCATATTTATATTTTATAGCTTTATGTGAAATGTGTTCATTGTAATTCAATATTGTTAAGTAGCCAACAGTTAAACCCAGAATATTATAAAAAATTGTACAACGTCTGACATTTTGAAACAATAGGTGACTCATCGGTTTATAACAGGCATGCAGTTTGCAGAAGGTAAATGTATAAATTGCATATCGGATTACTTTTGACTTTCATCAGAGAGATGAAATTCCCTCTCATAAAACCAAAAATACATCTTCAGGCTTTTTACACTTCCTGAAGAAATTCCCCCTGGAGATGAATACAGTGCATATCTCATCTAATCTAATTTCAAACATCTTTAACTGATGTTTAACAACCAATAAATGGTTTCTGTATCCGCCATATTAGCAGGGTGTTGACTTGATGAGCACTAATGTTGAAGATTTAATTAACATGTCTTTAAAAGAATAAAATAAACAATCTGAAGATTTTGACAATATCGTCTCTCATAAATCCATCTGTTCTTGTGAAGATTTAGAGAGAAGAGGAAATATAATACAAATCACATTAGCAAATGACGTGCAATGGTTTATTAATGCTCCGCGGGATCTGATGTTGGCTGTGAATGAATACCTCATAATGCTGTTTTACCTCTTTCTCACATTATCTCCAGCGATTTAAAACACACTAAACATTGCCAGAGGCTGAAACATGAAGGGTGTAATAAGATAGTACAATGCTTTCCAAAAGTCTGAGTCTCATATTTATTGAGTTACATCTTGAATGTAATTTTCTGATGTCACAGATAAACATGTTTTTTTACTCTTTTTTTATATATCAGGCTGTTTGCATGTCGGTTTGCTTTAGTGTGAGTGTGTGCATGGATACATTCCGTCAGAATAAAGCTTTCCGTGGCTTCTTTGCCATTCCTGTTGTGATGGCAGTTAAACCCTCAGATGGTTCCATATCTTCTTACATCATTTGAACATTTACTCGCTATTTTTTGACAAAGCGCGGCTCAAGGCTTAGACATGTACAGTTGATTCCGCCGAGTTGAATGTTTAGTTACATTCTTATTACCTCTGGTGAGGTTTTTATTCACTGTGCCGTTATGAACCATGTGATGGATTCTTATCGACAACGTCACATGTTCATGGCTCATATTAGTTCTCTATTACACCAGAAACTCTCTGATATAGACCAACATCTTTCCTGAACAGAGGAAATCTACCATCTCCCATTCGGTCATGATGAAAATGATCTATACCTAATATATAATTGACTAATTTTAAGAGGCACATTCGATTTAATGCATGCAACTACAACCAGAAACATGTTTGCAAGTTGGGACTTGGAAGCCAGTGTGTCTGTTCAGCAGCAGAATGTTGTGGTGCGGAGTGCGTAGTTCCCAGAAGTGATGTGTGTGTGTGAGAATGTAAAGGAGGAGGCTGGTCAAATAAAAGCAAAAGGGCTTTCAGTTTCCGAGTTGTGTTCTTCCTCTCTGCTCCCATTCATTAAAGATGTATTATTTTTAAAACACCAACATGTCACTGAACAATGAACTGTTATACCTTTGGCATAGCAGCTTCCATTAAATAAGATGATAGTCACAGCCAAGATCTCTGATTGTCTTTCTCCCATGCTGGCGTAATCATTAGTGCTCACACGTTTCAGAGCAGAACATTTCCTCCCACATGTGTTGCCTCCCGTTAGAAGGTGAACACAGCTACATCCTCTCTCAAAATATCTGTTCCTTCAAATAATACTTTTCTTTTTATGTTATCTAAACAGCATAACTTGTGTGACAGAACATTTTGCATGATTCATTCCACATTCTGACACATCAGGGACTCCTCTGAATCGCCGGCTTTGATCTGTTTGTTATCGATACATTTTGTATGTTGTTTTTGCAAATGTACATTAACCTATTAAAGCACTGTGTGTAGAGTATGTGTGTATATCTATATATATATATATATATATTGGAGTATAAAACTGTTGAGGGTATGCTACTGCGGCATTATTTCAGTCACGTAGAAAATTGAGGAAAAAAAAGTTATTTTTAAAACAACAACTGGGACTTGGACCGGGATGATAGAAGTGTGCTTCCTATTTTTTGCTCAGTTTTTTTTTTCTTCTCTTCGCTGTAATTAAACATGACTTCATGCCATGACGTCATTTTTAATAACTGGACTCATGAGGTCAAGATTTTGGGGGAGGCTGCCGGTCTTTTCAAAATGGTGTTTTCTGTCCACATGCAGCTCTTAACATTATATAGCACTTGCCCAAGAGGCAGTTTGTGAAACTCTCATTTAAATACTAAGTGTTCACCTTTATCCGGTGTTACAATCATTAGTTTCTATTGCTGGAAATTGTAAGGATGAAAAAGCACGAGACCATTGCTGCAGGAATTATAATACATCTTGTATTGTTTTATGTCTTTATTTTTGCTCTTGTCTGTATTCTCACCTTTCCTAATCATCTTGTGTTTATAACTCTTTCTGCTTTTTCCCATTTTGTTCTAGGTGATAAAGCTGTCATTTGAAGAGTTTGACCTGGAAAGAGGATATGACACACTGACTGTGGGAGATGGAGGGAAGATAGGAGACACTCGGAGGGTACTCTACGTGTAAGCGACTCTCATTTGTTAAAGTAGTCTTGAAATGCAGAACACGTTAATGCAGTGGTTCTCAAACTATTTCTGTCGTGCCCCACGTCGAAAGAAGAAAAATGTTCGTGCCCCACCGCACAAACAAAATTTCAACTAAGTGGTCAATGCTGAATTTTTATTGAAATAACAACTTTGTATGATTCCTGTAACTCTATGCTTTTTCAAATAATAGAGAAATAAAGAAAATTGCAATCACTTTGAATTAAACTAGATTGCTCCATCAGACAAAAACAAATAAAAAGTGCAATCACTTTGTTAGAACAGTGCAAATAAAGTTGTGCAAAAAAGAAATAATATTTGGCAAATATCTTATTGTGGCTGCAATTAGCATATTTGGCATTGGATATATTTACAATATCATAACAAAAAGTCAATCTGTGAAAAACTAAACAAAACAAGTTCACATTTTTGGCAATAAAGAGTTTTACACTAAATATCTTTTCAAAACAATAACGTGCAACCGGTGCAAAACACAATTTGTGCAGATATGTGTGAGCCATCAAGTTGTATCAGTATAAGTTCAAATTCACTCAGATTCTGAAAGCAATCAATATTCCCTTGAACGAGAGCCTGCAAATTAATCATTATAATTGAATAAATAAATTTGACTCCAAAAAGATGAAACAAATGATAAACTGAGTCCACCTCCTCTTTGCAGAATACTATGTGTACAATTTAAATCGTATAGTAATGTCCTGTATAACGCACGTCATCATATGACGGATGTTTAATGTCTCTGAGCTTATAGACTCGCGCCAGCACGTTTCCTCGTGAGAGCCACCGAGCTTCATGTGAAACAGCTGAAGGCTCCGTCTCCTCACAGAGTGAAAACAGTGGTGCTTTCAGGGACCTTGTTTTTATTAAATTGAACACGCTGATAGCATCAAAACCGTGTGTAGTTCACGGCACATCTAGGCTTCTCTGTGAATGGAGAAACTCTTGATCAGCGCCTGCACCATCAGTGCAGAAAGCCAAACAACTCTCCCATCTCAGCCCGGGTTCTGTCAGGTTACTGATCAGCTGATGCCACTTTTACAAAGTAATCTGCCTGCATGCGGTATTCACCAAGTTTTCTCTGAAAGAACTCCCGTGGCTCATTTACGTGAGTTGGGTGTAATGTCTCTTAAGTGTCTTTTTAATTTGTTGGGCTTCAAACTGTCCGCTGGGTTTTCAGACATAAAGCACAGACTGCTCTCTCCTCATCTGCATCGCCTGCGGTTGATTTTGATTTTCCGTCCTGCCAAATGTCTCTCCGTTGTCACACAAAGGAGCTCGGACGTCGCGATCGCGCATGCGCAAGCGTAACCTGTTAACGCCATAAACGTAACGTAAACGTTGACACATACTTTGGCAATATGTGAAGTTCTCCGCACTGCCCCCCGCGCCCCACCTGTAATACCTCGGCGCGCCCCACAGTTTGAGAACCACTGCGTTATGGTTGCAGTCAGAGAGGAAATTGGAGAAACATGGACGCTTATTGTGTAGGTCCACATTATGTAACGTATATTTTATTGTGTTACCGTACTTACATTGTTTTGAGGAATTAGTTTTACACTGAACAACATCATATTTGTGTCCATCTAATCATTATTGTTATTTTATATACAATATATGTGTATATAATATATTTCGTAATTTAAGTCCAAAAGATAAAGTGATAAACCAATAATGCTAAATGTTGTGTTACTGTGTGTGTGTGTGTGTGTGTGTGTGTGTGTGTAGACTTACTGGTTCCAGTGTCCCTGACCTCATCGTTAGCTTGTCCAATCAGATGTGGCTACACCTGCAGTCAGACGACACAATCGGCTCAGCAGGGTTCAAGGCAGTCTATGAAGGTACGGCCCCCTCTCACCCACATGTTTCTTTCTCTCCGTCTCTGAAACAAACAAACACACACACACACAAACAGATATATATCCGCTCACATAATGGAGTGTGAAAGTCATTGCGTTGCTGACGAAGTGGTTCAATAGTGAACACAACTGCTGTTGTCTGTCCTTGTGTATAAATGTGAGTGTGTGTGCGGCTGTGCCTTACAAGGAGGTAATAACTGAATTACGAGTCAATTAGCTGATCGTTTTGCTTGGTTATTTTTCACATTACGCCACAGCTAACTCTGATAGAGAGATACAGATGGTGACAGTCACATTGAGTGAAGGTGAGAGGGAAATATACAGTATAAATGTCCCTCTAAATATGTGATATGTAGAACAATACATTTAGTTTATTTGATTATCCACTGCATTTCACCTTGCCAATGCAGCTCTAAATCGCATTAAAGTTAATTGAAGAAAACGTAATTTAATTTACTCGAGACAAAGAGTGAGACAGTCAGAGAGATGTCATTTGAAAAAAGCTCGAGACAGAGGAAGAGGGACACACAAAAAATTTGACAGGAGGAGACAAAATGACAAAATGAGTGAGAGAAAATAAAGTGTCTAGAGGAGAGATTGAGGGAGTGTTAGAGAGGAGGAGAGAGAGAGGGATAGAGGTTGTGCTCTTGGTTCTGCTTCTCTATGTTTGATTCAGTGATGTTGCTGACAGTGTTGTCCGGGTCAGTTACTGTTGAAGGGAATCAGCACAGTGTAGCGACTGTAAGCAGGAAGTGTTGGACATCATATTGCAAAGTTCCCGTGGCTCGGCTAAGATGGTGCTGACCTTGACTTTGTTCGTTTAACATACTCTTTACAACTTGCCCTAAGTGTTTAGGAAGGCCCACCTTAATTATATGACATATATTTTTAAAATGACACTAAAATAAGAGTGAAAACGTCTATAATAACATCTAGATGATCGTGTAGTTTATCCCCCAGGATAACTGAACAACCGCCTGCGGTGTCTTTTGTGTGCATGTCCTTGCATGTATATATGTGATGATGTCACATCATATAATGTCACCATGTTAATCACATTGATCAGAGAACCCCCCCCCCCTCCGAGAGCCTTCGGTTTTCAGGCCTGCAGGAAAACACGTGCGTCGCTTTCTTGCTTTTTTGATGATGTCATGTTACACCTGTCAACTACTGCAGTTATTTGTGTGTACGTGCGTGTGCATTTTAGAGAGCGAGAGAAAGAGAGAATAAACACACACAGCACATTACGATAATTGAGGCTTACGGCGAAATGCTGCTTTTAGGCTGATGGCAATCGGCTGTGAAAAGAGTAATGATGTAAATCATGGACTTTATTTTTTAACTCATCAAAGGGCTGAAAATGTTGATTGAATGTCTCGGTGATTCATCCATAATATCACAAGTATAATTGTTACTCTATGGAAACATCTGGATACCATCCTTGTTCCTTTACTGCCGATTCAAAACCAGCCGGGAGAGCATGGAGCTCGTATTGTTTTCACTTTTTGAGTCTGTGTGTGTCAACATTACCACACGCGTAGTAAATAGATAGAGATAGATAGATATATACTTTATTAATCCCCAAGGGGAAATTTGTCGTGACAGTAGCAGCAACACACAAGAGTAAAAACAAAACACAAAATATAAGAAACAGGGATGAAAGATATAGAAGTATACAAGTAAAATAAAAGTAAAATACAAAACAAAATATATATGTAAATATACAACACACATGCATACACAACACACAACAACACTGACAAATCAAATACACAAAATATTAATAAATAATAAAGAGTACTATATTTATATGTGGGTCTATTTGAGCACATATTTTGTACATTTAATAGCATCAAGATTGACGCAGTGGCAACACTTTACAGGTGTGAAGTTAAAATCAAAATGAAGACCAATATGACGAAGATAGGTGTGGTCCAAGCAAGGACAATGAAATTAGGGATTTAGGTAGTGGGGAAATGCCTTTGGCCCCACAACTTGGTGCCTCTGGCCTGATTGGCGTCGTAAAAAACTATAATTGCAAGTTTGTTTTTGGATCTCACTTGCTGAAGGTGTCAGTTAATAATACTGCAAATGCAAGAACTTCCATCAGTGAGCCAAAGACTGAACTCGTTGGGTGATAGAAAGTAACCTAGTTCATACAATTCTTTGGTAGGTAGTTGTTTGACTGCTGATACTCACACAAGCAGTTGGAGAAACCAACAAAGTGAACCACTCCTGCATGCAGCTGCTTTAACATGTGATACTTGCATGACTTGATCATAACAACTTCAGAATGTGAATTGTTCTTGTCCTCCAAAACCAAATGAACCGAAATCAAATGTGGCTGGAATGTATTGAAGGACGTCTAAACCTGTGTGATTATTAGGGTTGCCTTGAAACATGGTTGGCAGTAATGTAAATTGAATGTTTGTATCTAATGGGTAAAAACACCAACAAATATATATATTGCAAGGTCCCAGAAGTCGATGTTTTTTCTTCTTCCTTTTGCTTTGTAACATTCGAATACATTGTTCCTCCAACTATTGTTGTTTCTATTTTCTATTCTCAATAATGTGCAGTATATTTCTTTGTATACTATATGACATTTTGAAAAGAAAAGAGACAGAGGCATACAATGTATTAAGTTGTAAATCTAGGCCCTGCACTCTCTTTCAACTTTGAAAGAAAGGAAAGGAAAATAATGACAGAAAAGAAAATAGAGAGCAAGAAAGCTGCTACCACCATAATGACAGACTTACCAGGGGCTCAAGATCGTTGATATCCATCCTGACACTCGTCAACTGTGTGACAGATTGCTCTAGGCCACGCACACACACACACACACACACGCAAACACACACATGCACGCCTACGACTTCTTTAAGTATTCTACTCTTGCGGGTGTAGTTATATCCCAACAGATAGTGAAAGTGAAGAACATGCGCGCGCACACACACACACACACACACACACACACACACACACACACACACACTGCTCACCTTGAGATGTATTTGCCCAGAGCGAATCCAGGAGCGTGGTGGAGCATGTGTTACAAGATGACAGACGTCTGGTAGAATGTCACATTTTAAATGAATATACACTTTTATTAATCCCTAAGGGGAAATTAGTTCTCTGCATTTAACCCATCCTTAGTTATTAAGGAGTGGAGAGAGGGAGGAGCAGTGGGTAAAAACATACTGCCATTAATGGAAGAAGGGATACAAAAAGGGAGTGACAAAATGAATGCAATATGATTGTAGGCCAGTCTGGCAGTGCTGCTAATGTGACTCTCATGCCAGAACGCAGTGTATTGAATCAGATTGAGAGATCGGGAGCAACAAGAAGAAAATTGAGCACAGTGGGACCGGGGACAATTTGAAATAAGACCAGGCCGAAATAGAGGGATGAAGATAAAGAAACAAGGAGAGAGAGAGTGTGTGTGTGTTTATGAGAAGGAGTTATATGTAAAATAAAGTCACACACATGAGTGTTGCTCTTTGATTGGTACCTCCTGCTGGTTTCTTAACAAGTATGCATTGATCAGTGTGTTTGCGTCTACCTGTGTGCCTCCACTATTTGTTTTGCCTTTCACAATTAAAGCTGGAATACACTATAATTACCCTGATGACAATTAGTTGCAACAAGGGAAACACTAACATACATTTATCAACACAACAGTGTCAATAATGGAGACTTGGAATTTGGAGTTTTTTTGCTGCATTGATGCTGTAAAGTAGCCATTGCTTCCCTTTTTATTGTTAACCCTAACCACACGCCTGAAAGAGGTTTTTAAATGTCACAGTCTAGAGACAAGGATGTCAACTGGCAAATTGGCAACTGCAACATTATCATATTACATAAGGATGAACCAGATTTCCATAAACATCCCAGACTGAATGTTCCAATTTGCGTCACCGCCGATCTAAAACTCAATGATGCATTTTATTGCCATTTAATGCCACCTGACGAGTAAGAACAGACGCCACCTTATCTGAATGTCACCATGTGGCATGTTGACATTAATTATCGGCATTAAAACATGGCTGCATGTGTCATGTGTTCCAGAGATCGACCGGGGAGGCTGTGGGGATCCTGGGGTGCCGGCATTTGGTCGTCGAAGCGGCGATCGCTTCCAACACGGTGAAGTGTTGACTTTCTTTTGCCAGTCGGCTTTTGAACTGGTGGGAGAAAAGACCATCACGTGCCAGCACAATAACCAGTGGTCTGGCAACAAACCCAGTTGTACCTGTAAGTACACACAGTCTATGCCGAGATCTTTATGTTTGTGTTGATTGTTTTCCTGTTTTCTTTTTGCAATGTCATTACGGCCTATTGGGCTTTTTTTGCTTGTATTCGTACCCAATAACCCATCAACTTGACCTCTTTCCTTCCTGCCTTGTTCCTTTGTTGCTTCCTGTTTGTAGTTTCATGTTTCTTCAACTTCACGTCGCCATCCGGGACTGTATTGTCCCCAAACTACCCCGAGGAGTATGGGAACAACCTGAACTGTGTGTGGTTGATTATCTCGGAGCCGGGAAGCCGCATTCATCTCCTCTTCACTGACTTTGAACTGGAGCCACAGTTCGACTGGTTGGTGATCAAAGATGAAGGTAATTGAATTGTAATATGTTAGTTTCTCAATTAAAACCTCAGGAAATGCATAAAAGCATATTTTAAATTGCTGAAATATTGGATGTGCATACAGGAAAAATTGTCAAATAATCTGGATGTGCACTTTTTCTCAATTTAAGTCTATAACCAACGAATAAAGATTATCTCTAAATGGGTTTGGTTGAGGAATGGCTAGAAAGGGCTGGAAAGTTGTAATATTTATTTTATTGTGCACTTTTCCAATACAGACAGAAAACAGGGCAATTTGATAACTCATTGTCGTCAACGTTATTGATTTAAACTGAATCAACTGAAGCCCTTGTTTGACTGCCTTGTCATTTAAGATGTAATTGTGCTCAATCGGCCGGCTGTAAACATGTCCCTCTGCATGGATGTTTTTTGCAGCAGCGTTTGGAAAATTGCAGGGCAATTAGTGCTGTTCCACTGGGCAAACTGAAATTAAAGTTGTTTCTTCAAAGTCTTCTAGTTTGTTCCGCTTGGTGATCGGTCACTAGTGTCACATGGTAAAAACTCTGTACGTCTTCCTTTCAGAAATGAAAACAAAAAATGAAAACTCATTTTATAACTGACCTGACCTCTTGAAAGTAATCAAGATTTTGAAAGCTTCATGATATTTGCTGCCAAAAAGAGCTCTGTAAATAAACTTTTGGATTAGATTGGGAAAGTACGGCGAAAAACCACAAAGACTTTTCACTGCTGTGAGAAATATTACACATCAACATTTGGTGAACTTTTAAGAACAAACATAAGTCAAATCAGTTAAATTGCTTTTGTCAAACCATGAACAGATGTTGACTTGTAAATACCTCGTAAATAACCAGTATCAATTAATATGGCACCCATTAAATTATTACTAATTAATGTACAGAAGGTTAACTACCATACAAGTGTGCATACTTTACAATTCAAGATTCTGCTGCACCACAGTACTTAACAGGCTGAAGTATAATAAACACAAGTTAACAAGTGGTATCACTCAGCAATGTAACGGTGCTCTCATTAGCAAAACAAAATAACAAATAAGTTATTTTTAGAAGCGGCTCACTCCTCAAGTGTTGCTCATCCGCCATTAATAATATACATTGATGATTAATTTGCATTGTCGGAAATTCTATCCTCATGTCACATTGGTATCTTATCAATTTTTCTGTTATGCAGCCAATTGTGTGCCACAGTCTGCTTCTATGCCTTTAAACATGCAGCATCCATACGAAAGAGCTGCTTTCGACCAAGAGGAAAATAAATCTGCATCCTAATTCACCTGCATTTCCATTCACCAAGGACTGTATGTGACCTTGACATTCAATACTTTTATCCCTGTGTAATAAATAGAACAATGAAATACAAAAAAATGGCAAGAAAAAGTGAACAGAGCAACCATAGTAATAACCCATAAATCACATGAGCTGGGAAACAGTACGATAAAATCATGCCTCCAAAATCTGATAAAGCTGAAGGGTATGCTCTTGAACTATCAATGGTTAACATCATCAGAAAGCCATTGTTGTCATCTAATAAAAGAGCTCATGGTGATAGACTTTTACTCAAGGCATTTCTGTGAATCTCCCCTCTTAGATAAGTAAGCGTAGGACCGTGTCACTCTTTCAGCGATTGTTGCCATTCTTCTCTTGTGCTCCCTGTCTCCTGCCTATCAATGCAATAATGAATATGTAAAAAAGAGCTTTTGGGTTATTGAAGAGCAAAGTGAATCGCAATTTGAAACTCAGTCGCCATGTATCTAATTGAGTCTTAGGAAGTCAAGGAGGAAATAAAAAGAAATGTTTCTGTGGAATTGTTATTGAAGAATTCCAATTCCAGCTTTATCACTGAGGTGTTCTTGCCTCTCCCCCTCTGTCCCCGTCAGGGTTGCCAACTCACACGGCTTTCAATTACACCATTTGTTGTTGGAGTCTTCAGAGGATTAAAAAAAATATAACAAATATATATATATACTGAATTCCTAACGATGTGTTCTTAATAACTCTACGATTAATAATGCTGATTGCTCTCTGCTTTATTTAAAGGATCGGAGATCAGGAATAATCTGAAAGTTTGAATATCCTTCTCTTCAGCTATTGTCAATATCCGGTACCGTAAACGTTTAACATGTTAAGGATTCTCGTGTATCTGATATTGTACCTGCCATTAAAATGTATAGTTCAAAAGTAAAGTATACAACATTATAAATCAATAGAATATCATACAATGAATGCACTCAATAACCAGAAAAAGTATTTACTTTATTATTGCAACAGCAAATATATACACGCAATAGCTGTGTATGAGCATGGATTACCAGGACTGGATTTAAAGACTATGAACAAACATATGATTGCAGATGCCATTGGGTCAGTTTAAGCATCACTAAAACCACAAAGTTACTTGCATTTTTGAGAGTGACCTTTTCAAATGTATTCAAATGTAATCAATGAAGGAACCAGCACACAAGACACCACTTAGTAGATGGCACTTAGTGGACCAACACAAAAGCCATAATGACTATCACCAGTGCTGCTTCTCCTACCTCTACAGAACCGCAGGTGTTTTCTGATGAATCACAGTTTCTGCTGCAGCACCAATCTGCTCGACTCCTGGTGGGCCATCAGCAACAACAAGCATTGTGTCGGTTCTGGCTGCGAACTGACGTGTTGCATGCCAATAGCTCATCAGCACAAGTTTACATTTATAATCGCTGATCGCACTCCAACTCCATCACAATCTCACAATGTCTCTCACATACTCGTGATCATTATGGCGCGGCTGCTGGTGGTAAATCTGTTTATTTCTACCTGCTATAAGCTGCTGTTGCTGGCTGCGGCCATTGATTTATCTATCAACCACCTCAGCCTCCTCCTGTTCATGTGTCTTATCACCATGGCTGGGGATGGCATTTCTTTCCTTGCGCATTATGTTTATTCCATATCTCACTGATACGGGCCTGCTGGGTTCTGTTCCGTGTAGCCCTTTAGGGTTATATTATACTCCCTACTGAATCCGTCGCTGCTGTTTGGATCATTTGGGAGCACTTCAAGAGCAATGTATTCTGACAAAAAAGTGTGTCGTTGCAGTAAATGATACTATGCTGTGACACAAATGTCTCAGACAGAAATGAGGTGATGCATGGTTACAGCTGCACAGGCCAGTGGGGGACGGGTAATGGGTTCAGGGCCATTCAATGGGTCCTTTAATGGCTATAGAGCGATGCCTTAATGCCAGAGCATATCTTAACATAGCAGCCAGGTTGAGCCATTCAGTGCAATCGTATATCCTTCAGGGGTTTGATTGGTACTTTGAACAAGATAATGCCCCCTGCCACGGTGACAGAATTGTCTAGGAATGCATGGCTCAAAACACCTCCAGGTGAAATGATGTTAATGCTCTGGACACCACAATCCCCCCATATCAGTCTCTTTGGGATTCACTCAAATGCAGCTTCTGTAGAATAAAGCATCTACTCACCAACCTCTGCCAGTTGTGACACTATAACTCGACAGGCCCCGCCGAGACATGCAGGAGCTGTGAGGACTAGAGGTGGTCCAATGTGGTACTGAACACGGTCACTGAGAGAATAGTTGTTGTTGTTGTTGGTTTGGTTGGATGAGATGAAAATAATCTGTTTTGATGTGCAGCTACAATGACGTTTAGGAATTGTTGCCGTTTTTTGTTTTCTCTCTCACTTTTGGATATTGTTAACTTGCACTTGACTTTTAAAAAAATCTGATTATGCAGTGAACAATAACAGAGATGGTTGCAAACAATGCCAGAGACGATGTAAAATTGCCTTGTTTTAGCACAGTGATGATGTGTTTCATCTCAATAGTCTCAGAAAAAGACCTGAACCTGTCAAGAATGCTAGTTATTCTTCAATGGCCTTAAAAGAAACAGTGCTTATTATCTAAGAGTCATTGTTTTTCATGAGCTTATAATTAGTCATTTATTTCTACATGGGCAGCAGGTCCTCTTCACCGTCTCACCAGCCTGTTTCACCATTGACAGTATTATTCCTAATTGGTCTTAAATCTTCTTTTCTTTTGAATTATGTTTTGATACTTTAAATGGTTTTATGTGAAGCACTTTGAAATGAGCGATACTATGAACATACACATACAATTGCCTTTGAGAATTGGATGAAGTGAATTGAAAGGGTTCTTTTCACTATATTAAGTATGGAATCCCTCTGAAAGGCAGGTGATTGACTAACAGTGCTATCCATTGTGCCACCGACAGAGTATTTATGAAAGCATGTACATTGGTACAATTTGTATGCAAAATAACACCAAAACAACATATTAAGATGTGCTAATTTTAACGAGAATCGTAAGACCTATTGAGTCATATTTAAGTAATTTTATTCCCGTACCGTATAACATTTTATCTCTCGATGTCTCTCGTGGTGTTTTATTATTCCCTTTTACAGGAGTCCTTCACTTTCCAAGTATGTCCTTGGCCTAATGTTATTCAGACCAAATTAGATAAGCAGCATTAAAACGTGTCTGTAAAAGATTGTCTGTTCCATTTCAGGCCTGTCTGAGCCAACAACATTTGGGACGTTCTCGGGCAAAGATGTTCCATCACAGATCGCCTCGAATGGACACATCATGAGACTGGAGTTTCAATCTGATCACTCCAATACTGGAAAAGGCTTCAATATCAGCTACACCAGTATGTGCCGCCTGCCTGCCTACCTACCTACCTACCTACCTACCTTCCTAATTACCTACCTACTTACCTGCCTGTCTGCCTACCTACCTATCTTCCTACTTACCTACCTACTTACCTACCTATCTGCCTACCTACCTGCCTACCTACCTATCTGCCTACCGATCTGCTTACCTACCTGCCTGCCTACCTACTTACCTGCCCACCCATCTGCTTTCACCCACCTGCCTGCCTGCCCACCCTGCCTGCACCTGCCCACCCATCCTGCCCACCCATCTGCTTACCCACCCACCTGCCTGCCCACCCACCTGCCTACCCACCTGCCCACCCATCTGCTTACCCACCCACCTGGCTACCTATCTGCCTACCTGCCTACCTATCTGCCTACCTATCTGCTTACCTACCTACCTGCCTGGCTACCTATCTGCCTGCCTGCCTACCTATCTGCCTACCTATCTGCTTACCTACCTACCTGCCTGGCTACCTATGCTTACCTGCCTACCTATCTGCCTACCTATCTGCTTACCTACCTGCCTGCCTGCCTACCTATCTGCCTACCTGCCTACCTGCCTGGCTACCTATCTACCTACCTACCTATCTGCCTACCTGCCTACCTATCTTTTTGTGTCTGTCTGTTGATTAGATTTACTAAAAAACATATACAACCTTTCTTAGAGGTCAGCTGGTTTATGTCTTATCGATAGATGCAACAGTTTGTGTGTGATCAAAAACAAAGACATACAGACAAAAAGTTGTCTATTATCCAATGCAGCTGCAATATACACTATGTTCTGAATAAGGGAAGATGTTCTCACCTTTTCCTAAAGCACTTGCCATCAATGTCTTGCTGTGTTGTTGCCATTCTTCTTGACTGACTGCTATTTGTATGTCTTACTCATGCTTTACTTAGTCAAACCTGCCTCATTGTCAGCTTTGAACCTGACTCTGCACCCTGTATGTACCTGCTCTCAGCTGAACTAGTTCTGCATGACTAATTCTGAGTCATTCTTTTTGATTCCAATGCGATTTTGCAGCATTTCCCACACACTGTCTCCCAAATGACCTTGTCTCTGACTTTCCTTTGAGAGGTTACATTTGACAAGTGAAAGTACAATAAAAGATGTATTATCTCTTCAGCAGCACAGAATACAGAGTCCTACCTCTCATCCTATTGCAAAAAATGTCCCTTTTAGAATAGAATATACACTTTTATTTATCCCCAAGGGGAAATTAGTTCTCTGCATTTAACCCATCCTTAGTTATTAAGGAGCAGTGGCGAGGAAGCCTGGAAGCAATCTGCAGGGGTTCACACTTGCCTGCTGTTCAACGACTTCAACTTGGCAATGGATGGGGAGGCATCGAACTACCTACTCCCCCTATTGAAGGACTAACCCCCCTCTACCTCTGAGCTAAATCCTAACACAAATTAAATGCACCATTAGAAGCAAAGCAAATGCCATTAGAGTCCCTTTTCATCTAGAGAAAGCCTTTTTCTACTCTTTTTATACATATTTAATTTAAGTCATATAATTTTCTTTGATGAAACATTTTGAGAATGTAATTTGTACATTAACAGCGATTTAAGAAGCAAAGAAAGCAAAGAAAATGCCAATTAGAGTCCTTTTTCATCTAGAGAAAGCCTTTTTCTACTCTTTTTCTCCATATTTATTCTTGGTAAAGTCATATCATTTTGTTTGATGAAACATTTTGAGAATGTAATTTGAATTTGTAGATTAACAGCGATTTAAGAGTGATCAGGCATTATGTGCAGTTTCACTAATTTGGCATTTTAATGCATATATGAATATCAATTGGTATTGCTGTGAGTATATATTTACGTACATAACGTTGTATAATGCAAACTTTGACACGGCATAATAAATATCAATAATTTATGACTTAAATTAGGGTAAATTCCTCCTTTAGGGTAAATATGTGTCACGTCTAAAGATTTATTTCAGCAGCTACATTATATCTAAGGACATCAATGCTATATTGAGATAACGGTGTATTCAAATAGTGATGATCACTGTTGTACTGTTTACAAAACCATAATGAAGGACAGTTAGGATTCTACTCTATAGTATTGCATTGTTTGAGCTGGACTGCATTCCAGCCGAGCCGCAGCGTGTTTGACTCGCTCTGAGCCGAACTCAATACGACTCACTTTGAACCAAGAAACAAGAATTCATTGGGCACTAGGAAAAAGTCTCACTGCATCCCTTTGAATAATCACTCGTTTCCAGTACAAGCTACACCTCCCTATGTGGGAAGAGAGCCCTTTGACACTTCATTTTCAACATAAATGGTTCACTCTTATTAAAAACAATTACAAAAAGCTGACCCGATCTGCTAAAATTAGTTTTCTCTGACCGGGCCTTATATTGCCAATTCACTGTGCCGATTGCTGACTCCTCACACACTAATATTAAATGGCTGGCCCCCAGGCGGGAGGGGCCACTAGTGAGGACACTGATGAGTACATCCATGCTCTCCAGCCACAGACACAGTGGAGGAAAACCATAGACTATATTTCTTTGGGTAAAACAGTTTGCTCACTTTTATTGTTTTGGACTGTGTATTATGCAAAAGAAACTACACACACACACACACACACACACACACACACATCCGACTGCATTGCGGCACTGAGACGCTGCTCTGTGGCAAGGGACCCGGTTAGTGCATCCCTTTTTTGATGGGCATCAACCTCACATTATGGGCATTTTACACCCGATTACAGACATGAGACAGACTTTAGACAAATATAATGAGAGTGTATCTGTTGAAATGTGTCAATTCAGTCATACAATACCTGGCGGAGATCTGCACTCAACTGAATTCAATTCAATTCAATTCAGTTTATTTGTATAGCCCAATTTCACAAATTACAAATTTGTCTCGGAGTGCTTTACAATCTGTACACATAGACATCCCTGTCCCAAAACCTCACATCGGACCAGGAAAAACTCCCAAATAACCCTTCAGGGGGAAAAAATGGAAGAAACCTTCAGGAGAGCAACAGAGGAGGATCCCTCTCCAGGATGGACAGGTGCAATAGATGTAATGTGTACAGAAGGACAGATTTAGAGTTTAAATACATTCAATGAATGTGACAGAGTGTATGAATAGTTCATAGTAGGCATATTCCACGATGGAGACCTCCACGATCCATCAGGCAGATGGCGGTAGAGAGGAGGAGTGGGCGGAGTCTCAAATGCCCTCGTCTAGGACTGCATTTCTTCCGCCTTATTTTCGAAACCATCATATTGATCTCCATCTTTCACTCGTGCTTCTTCTCAGTTGTTTTGCTTGTCCATTTACACACAATCTCATCTCACACTTCCTTCATCTAAAACTCTCGCAAGTGCAATCTCTCTTCTCCCCGCTCTGATCTAACACATATCATTTGAATATGTTGTCTATTGTCATTTTGACATATGCATGCATCTCATCTTCTTTATCCCCACAAACCTTTCGACTACTTTTTACTGTCACTACACTCTGGTGTGTGAAAGAATACGTGGTTATTTTACGTTTGCTTTTCGGCTTTGTATGCAATATATGTGTGCATGCATGGTGCACGTCATGTTTTTGTATTCATCTGCCGGTATATTCAATATACAGTATGTGCGGACTATTTGCATGTCTGCCCTTTACTCTCTTGCTCTCATTTTTTCCATCTATCTTTATTTTTCTCTGCTTGCTCTCATTTCCCCTCCATCAGTAGCTCATCAACCTGAGACGGGTCCAATCACTGGGTGTGTGCTCTGGATGGGATCAGGTTAATATCTGGAATAGGGATGATTTAAGACGAACATGACGTGGTTGAATCCACGTGAAGATAATTCCATTCCCGTATTGCCATGTCAATAGAGATATCGCATTTACTGACAGTGATTTTCACACTTTTTATTCGGTATTCAAATAAATTCAAATACCTTGTATAACCATGCAAATAGCCATGCTATCTATGGTCTGTAGGCACAATGGTGCTTTTTCTGTCGCTGTTGTCTGTTTTTTCTGTTTTCATTTAGCTGCAAAGAAGTTTGACTTTGTTTCGGTTCATTTCGTTTCTTAACCGTTTATTGAGATAGTTGTCTATCGGCTGCTTTTTAACTTTTCTCTCATTGTTTTTTTCGCTGTAGCATTTGGGCAGAATGAATGTCATGACCCAGGAGTTCCTGTCAATGGTCAAAGGTATGGCGACCAATTCCAGCTGGGCAGCTCTGTGGCTTTTCGCTGTGATCAGGGATTCATTAGGACACAGGTAAACATCCCATATCTGTCTTAATCTATAAGGTGTTCCCCTCAAATAAATGCAGATGTTTATTAGTAGTATGCATTATGAGTATGCATATTTGGTGTTCGTAATAGCGGTCGAAGTAACATGCTATTTATTGTTTTCTCCCCTGTACTTAATGTGTCTCTGTATAAACAACTTTTGATTGGATTTACTTGTATTTATATTTATTTCTTAGTTTTGTTATTTTTTCAGCTAGTATATTGTCTTTAAAAAAGAAAGAAAAACAAACCTGAGTATCATATCCTTTTTCCAGGGGTCTGATCAGATCACTTGCATCATCCAGGATGGAAATGTAGTTTGGTCGGCGGCTGTTCCTCGCTGTGAAGGTACACACACAGACAAACGGTTTACTATGTAAATGAGCAATGGCCACACTATTGAACATGTAGTTCCCAGAATATAGGGTGACAAAGCAGCTTAAGTGTGCTTCTACAATTTAGGACTTCCACTACATTTCCTCGTCTAACTGCTTTTGCCTCCCGCCTCCCCACACGTATTCAGCTTGTTTGTGCACATCTGTCACTCTCAACAATAATCTTAAATGAGATTGGCACAAGTTCAACTGAAACTAATTCAGGGAGATGCAGACTCCGCTATACAGAGATGTATCCATACTGTGCAGATGTGTGACTATTTGGAAGTAATAATAAAAAGGACAGGGAATGCAATTATTTCAACACTTTTTAAAGGGTAATGTTGTCCACTGGCCTGTGAGAATTTGTGTCTGTTTTTTTTTTTTTAATCTCCTCTATCTTGAAATTATTGTCTGAATGACATTATCAAATGTTGGCTGTTGTTAATAAATAGGATGGAGGAGACAATCCAATTGAATAGGGCTGTCGCCTTATTAAATATTGAGTATGGGAAAATATTATCCCTCCCATTGGACAGGGAAGGATAGTTATGCTATATTTCTAGAATGACTTTCTCTTGTGCATCCCTTCCGTGATTACCATAGCTTCAGTGTGCATAAAGGGGGTAAAATAAAATCTGGAGTTATGTTGGCAATCAGAAGGATGAAAGTATCAGCAACTTGAGAACAGAGTGTGAAAGACAAGCCACATTACATATTGGAGAAAGAGCACTGGATAATAAAAGGATCATGAACTCCAGGTCTAAAGTTGTTTTAAAGGATGTTTCTATACTTTATAGCTCAATATGTGTGCTAAACAGGCCGTACCAAAATGTAAACCCATTAACAACATTATTAAGTATTTTATTGATATGAACGAAAGCTAACTTGCATTTTAATGTGCCGGGATTTAGATTTTGTGACTCTTACCTATACATGTGTGTCAAGACCTGCCAGCTATGCACAGCTATTTGAATTGCCGGGAAATGAGGAGTCACTTTCTGGGATCATTTGAGACATAAATATATACTTCATTTGCTCTATGAATTATTATGCTATAATTACTTTAGCCCTTTTTTCAACATGAGCAT
>NC_079391.1:8799526-8841932 GCF_029220125.1 Pseudoliparis swirei
TAAAGTAAATTGACTTCTGCCTTTTAGCTGAGGTGCTGATGGTGATCAAAATATTAAAATATCAGATTGCTCTCACCTTGGACTGTGAGTCTGTGAGGTTTATTTAGCCAGACTTACATTTGGCAATAAGCAAGGACGCTTGCTGTTTGAGGGTTTTATAGTCCTCTTCATTTTTCCACTAACTGGTTTGAGTTGGCCCTGAACATGACAGTCCCCTCTTCATGGACATAAAAACCCAAGTGGAGTAGGCAGAGCGAAGCGCTTGAACAGTTGAGCCAGAGTCAGAGGCAGCGAAGAGAGCAGAGGAAGGTGCAGGTGTTCCTATAAGAAACTTTTTTTCCCCATTTCATTAGGTGTAACTGGCAGCCATAGTATTAATTGTTCAATCTATGCCCACTCTAGAGAACACACCAACAAAATGGTCCAAGTTGGACATCCAGCATCAGTGAAACTATGCGGGTCAACAAGCTTTCCTGAAACAGATGCCCACTGACCATCGCAGGCCTTCTCATTCAGCATTTGCCAACAGCCCGTGCTATCATGGGAGATGAATACACAGCGTCTGATTCATTCTGCTGATTGAAAAGAATCCAATTTGAAAGCCAAAGTCAGGATGTCTCAACTTGGGAGTGAGTTCATACCGAGGCAATCTATCTCACGGTCTCAGCCGTATAGCATGAGCAGTTTTAAACGGCCACTGTGACATTTTCAATTTTCAGCCAAGCACGCCATCTCACCAGACAGCTGTTACGTTTCAGAACGGCACCTTTCTAAAATGGCATGTAAGACCTGACTATAATATAATATATCATAGTTTGCTTTCAGAGAAGATCACATGACCAGAATTCTGTATCAAATGTGTTTAACCAAGACTGCTTTTGATTAATCATTGAACAGTCTTTACCCGTGTTGTTACTTTACCACCGACTGACTGATGCATGTTCAGTTGACCTGATTTGTCTGTTGCTTGGCGGTGGGAGGAAGCCAGAGAGAAGTCCACTGCAAAAAACTTGGACATCAGTTTAAAGGATCGAGGAAGTCATCTTTAAAAACTCCCACAACAATACTTAAAGCCACGCATACACACACATTAACGACAATAATCTTATTTACAGTGCAGTCTCGGATGCACACTTAACATTTTATCAGTTTCTATTTTTTCTACCATACCGACGACTGCATTACCGGCGACATTAATTATTTTGACAATATATTTTCTCAAAGAAAAACAAAATGACACGTCGTCCTCCCGCAGGCGTGCAGAGAGCGTTCCCCTTTCAGCAATGCCACGGTGTCTATTGGACCCAAACCGCTCGTCTTATCCCTGCAGTTCAGCTAAATGGCCAAACAGATAATACACAACGCTGGCTGCTCTTTTATGTGTCGGGGGGGAATGCTGAAAGGGCGCAGTGATATTTTAAAGCTTGCCGTTGGTCCCAGGACAACAACTTGTTAGAAGTGAAGAAAGACGCAGTATCAAATGAGTAACAAATGCCGTGGCATTCTTTAAGAGGGAGATGATTAAAGCTGGAGAAAAAGAGGCAAGAAAGAGGAAGGAGTGTGTCGCTGAAGTCTGGTACCATACAATATTGTTCTCTATTTAACGCTCTCCTGAAAAACAAGCAAATATCTTTCTGCATCTGCTTTTCTGCCAGCATTTAGTATATTGCTTCTGCTCTTAACATTGAAAGCCAGCCACACTTTGATTTGATTTGTCTCTCAAGAATAGTCTTCTTTTTTATTTTTATTTCTTTTCTGTCTTTATCTTTTCTTTTTCTTTTATGCAGCCCACACTTTCTCACACGCACACACACACACACACACACTCTATCTTCTCACACACAGATCATTTGCATACTCTGGTGCGTGCACTCTCACAGGCTAGCGCACAAAGAGGCGCACACGTGTGTCCCTCATTCACTCATTTAGTCAGACAGTGTCCTAGTTTTAAGAAGAAACTGGTTATTGCAACACACACACGACTGCTAGTCAGAGAGAGAGAGAGTGGGAGAGCGGCTCTCATCACGGCTACTCAACTCCACTCTGTTGAAACGCGACATAATAGAGACGGAAAGAAAGGCGTTGATAGATGGAGAGATAGGGAAGACACAGCCGTTCTCTTCAAACACACTGCAATAGCTGCAGTTTGAAGAAACAGGAGACACTTTTACTTCTGTCTCCATGAAGTAAAAAAAGAGAATTTTCTCAAATCAGCAATTTAATCACCACACTTTTTTTTATTTTTGGAGATAAAAGAGTAGTAACGAATCAGACAGGAGGGACTTCACAAGAGTGAAGGAAATAAGTGTAGTGTCTCAGATTCAGTTAATTTAAGCCATAGGTTCCCGACCGCTGAGTTAGATCAACAGTCTGTAAAGCACTGCCAGCCCTCTCTGACTCTCCATTACGCTACTACGACTTCTGCTTCATCCCAAATGACTTTGTCCATATCAGTGGTCTGGCTCTGTGTGGAGGCCGCTGTCTGGTAACACACACACTCACACACAAACACACACACACACACACACACACATATCTTTTTCAACAAACCACTCTGTGTAAGAATGCTTTGTCGTTCTATCTGCTCAGTTTCTTTTTTTCATGGTATATACTGTTTTTTGTGGACACAGACAATAAGATGACGTTCCTTTGTCACACATGTGATTATATGATGATTTGTTATCTTGGACACACCATAGTCAGCTGTTCATTATGTGAAAAGCTTTTGTGACGCCTTTTGTTAATTTAGGCATCAAAAGATAATTCAGGTGGTTATAGGTTGTAAGACAGTGCCAACATACAGCGCTGTTGCTGAACGGTGCACCCCCCCCCCGCCACCCTTCAGTTCCCTCTCAGGTAAACCCTGTCAGCACGTTCACAGTAGTGTGTACCGTTAGCTCAGCGGCTATGAGCCGCTGGCTCGGGCCACGTTGAGAGTTGTTGAGAGGCAATCAAAATTTTCCAAATCTCATATCTTACTCCTTTAAGCTGTCCCGGCCATAACCTGATTGTTTTATTTCACTTTCTCTGCTTTAATGGCATTTCCGTAGCAGGCAGCTGTTTTCAGTTAAAAAAACAACATAAAACCTACTGTTCACCATTTGCTTGGCATCAAATGTCGGACACAGTTAGCGACTATGTGGTGAATATAACGGTGAAGTTCAGCAGCTAAAGGGAAATAAATGTTCCTCAAGAGATGGATGAGACCAAGACGGAGATAAAAGACGATACATATTACTCGCAGTTGCCAGGTGGCAAAACATATTATAAATATGCAACTGTACTAAGGTGATCATATTTCAGAGATGTGTTCAAGTTGAACCCAACACTTGAACAAGATGACCAAAAAAACAAGTTAAGAATGTTTATTCTCATTTCTTCCTCCTATAATTCTGTTAATATCTGGGGAAGAAAAGTAGTTTGAATCGAACCTTTACCAGTACCAGGTTCACAAAATGATATTTAAATTTCGCAGGAATGCTAATTAATTAAGTACAAATTAAATGCAAATGAATCTCCTTTTGTGATAACCTCTGGACTAACGGTATGTCTTTATTTTAATCAAATATTTTAAATGAAATTAATTTTCTCCTTCTTTTTCACCCTTATCTATCCGTCCCTCTCTCTCTCCAGCCCTTTGTGGGGGTTATATTTTTGGTAAAACAGGGACGATCCTGTCTCCTGGCTTTCCTGACTTTTACCCCAATTCTCTTAACTGCACCTGGACTATAGAGGTGTCTCATGGCAAAGGTAAGAAGAGACGTACACAGTGTGTATGGCGCCACTGTGGGTCAGTGGTCAGCAATACGTCTGTCAATCAGGGGGTTGGCGGTTCAATCCCCGCCCTAGTCGATGTGTCCTTGAGCAAGACACTTAACCCTGAATTGCTCTCCGTTGCCGTGTCTACGGTGTATGATTGTAACATGTAAAGTGTCTTTGAGTACCGTAAAAAGTGCTAGATTAAATGGATTATTATCAGTAGAGTTATAAAGCAAACATCTATTAATTTGCTTTAGATCGAGATATATTTTTCTTCAACGGGTTATACATTTGCATATTTTGAAGATTGCTTTGCATTTACACTCAATATGTGTTTCTGGTTTGATCTCTGGTTTAATCTACTGCTATTTATGTTTCTGTGACTGACCGGTTATATGTCCATCCATTGATGCAACCATCTGTCCATTCATCCTTTCATCCATTCGTCCATTCATCCATGGATTTCTAGGAGTCCATTTGGTTTTCCACACGTTCCATCTGGAGGAGAACCATGACTACCTTTCCATCACGGAGGACAGCAACTTCCTGGTTCCAGTAGCTCGACTCACTGGCTCAGTGCTGCCCCCTAGTGTCAAAGCGGGACTGTACGGAAACTTTAGCGCCCAGCTACGTTTCATATCGGATTTTTCCATGAGTTATGAAGGATTTAATATGACCTTTTCTGGTAAGAAACTAATGTTTGTTAACATAGATGTAGCAGAAATATGTCTTACCGTTTACAGAATAGTTTCTCGCCACACATCTCGACTGACGGACTGAGCTGACAACATAAACAATTGTCTTATTAAGTTGTACTCTGATGTGCTAATATGGCACATTATTCTTACTTACTTCGGCAGAGCAGTAACTATATGAATGCTGAGGTTGACAAAAAAAGGTTCTTTGCCAAACTGTAACAAATACCTAATTGTGCACGTGTAGACTGATTATTGTTCGAATCATTGTTCCAGAGCTGTGCTTTGCTAAGCTGTAACGGTAAATAACTCAGTGGTATTTTGCGATTTGGTCAGAACCACATTCTATTTTTTACATAATTGTTTTACTCAACTGCCACAAAGGTGCACGATCCCATTGCAATATGACTTCTTAGCTACCACACGATCAACTTGGTCTCAGGTCTCACAACACAATACTTTTTTTCTTTCTATTTACCTTGTATTTGTTAGTCTATGCATATTTAACAATATTAATGCAGTTTCTGTACATTTTGCGCCTCTTTGATAAGGAATCCTCAACATTATTATGAATGTCTCCTGGATGTACAGAATATGACTTGGAGCCATGTGAGGATCCCGGCGTACCGGCGTACAGCAGGAGGATGGGTTTTAGATTTCGAGTTGGCGACTCGTTGGACTTCACTTGCTTCCCTGGCTACCGACTTGAGGGGGAGAGCAAGATAACTTGTCTGGGAGGAGGGAGACGAGTCTGGAGCAACATACTCCCCAGATGTATAGGTAAGACAAACTCACTACCGGGTTTCTCAGTGAGAAACCACAACATTCAGGCTATAGTCGCAGACGGGTAGGTGTCCAGGTAGTAAGCATCACACTGTATATTCATCGGCCTTCATACTACATTGTTTTCTTGCCATTTTCTTGGTTGTAATTCACCAGCATTGTATTGCTGACACAAAGGTAATTTACAATCATTTGACTGGTTGACAGTTGGCTTTATTTGCCAGTATTTGGCTGTTCGCAGGTTGTAATTTGCTGGTATCTGATGAGTATCCGTGTTTCCTTGGATGCTGCTGGTAATTTATGAGAGTCTGATTGTTGGCTCCTGGATATTTTCAAGCCCCAAAAAAGACCAGACTGAAAATGCTCGAATAGCAGCTGGCAACCTTCACTTGGTTTATCTCTCTCTCTCTTTATTTCCAAAGGTCCCTCTCTTTAGCACTCTGTCTCTGTTTTATCAGCTTCTACTTGTCTCCCTCTGTATTTAGACAGTCCATGGGCAGATAATTGGAGTATTAGCTGCTATATGAAGAGTGTTTATAATGTGTCTTTTGCTACTCCCTTTTTTAAGTTTAAAAAGGCCCATGTCTGTTATGGTTCAAATGCTTTCTACTCTTATCTCCCACCTCTTCCAGCTCTCTCGTTATCCCTTTCTTCTCCTCCTTTCACTACCCTGTGTTTTCTCGCTTACTCTCTATAGTGCTGTCCTCACTTAACACAGTTTCTAAAGAATTTCCAGTCGCATACTTTAATATCTGCTTATAGCTCATATCCTAATCTGCTTCTAAAACTGCAGAACATCTTTCAATATTCTTTTTAATTAGTTCAGATTTGATAAACACCGCATCTTTCATTCCCTTAGTTCCACACTATTCTCTCTTCTCTGACTCATTACGCCGGTGTGCTCTTCCTCCCATCGGAGTAGTGGTGGTCCTCCTCATTTACATATGACAAAACTCTATTTGCACACAGTCCTACTTTTTTGAATTACTAAACTTTGATTGAAACTGCACCTGCAAGATAATTCAGCATAATCTCTTTTAAACACTTTTTATTATTGGATGGCAAATTTATCCAGCTAATCTTTTATTCAAATAAATTCATTTTTCCCTCTTTTGAATCTTTTGCCGTTCATGTTTAATTGCTTTGCTTTTGTGTTTAGCTGTTTCTCGTCCTCGTCTTAATTGTCTTATGACCTATGTTGTACTGTATGAGTTATTTTCATCATCATCCATTTTATGTTCTCATGCATACAGTTTGTGGTTATCCTGTATATGTACGTTTCTCAAATGTCTTTTTTTACAATAATAAATATTCTGACTGCAACAAAAATAATGAAGTACAAATGCTATGATCTTAATCCACACGCTCCTTGCCTCCTTTACTCTCTCGCTGTAGCGGAGTGTGGAGCGTCTTCACTCGGACCGGAAGGTGTTCTGCTCTCTCCTAACTTCCCCTCCAACTATGACAACAACCACGAATGTATCTACCGCATCACCACCGAAAAGGGCAAAGGAATCAGGCTGAAAGCTGAGAGCTTCTCATTGCTAGATGGAGACTATCTCAAGGTATGCACACACACACACACACACACACACACAACGAAGCTTTTCCCAATCAGGTGGTAAAAAAAATCCATAAATCCGTAATTTACAGTCAGTAAAGATTCAGAAGCACATATATGCTTGAACAGATTATTATGTGTTTGGTTTACTACCAAATGTGCTAAAAAGAAAACAATAACTGAGTTGTGGATATGGTGGCATGATCATGAACGCAGTAACATGTGCTAGAAAAAAGTGTTTGTTGTTGTGACCACACGCATAAAGATATATGATCAACGATCTGCTATTCAAATTGCCACGTACAACACATTTACATCAGTGCTTCATCAAGCCGTGGGTTACATGTGTGCACCCGCAGGCATGTGTCAAAATGACACATACCTCTCTCTTGACATTATTTCAGAGATAGCAATTAAGTGGCTTCCGAAAAGCAAGAGGTTTAGAAACCAGCATGATGCAACAACAATTATAACCCATTTCAGGGAGGTTTCCATGCTTTGATTGCTCCCTCTTCTGGGTTTGACACAAAACTGCCTTGAATAACAATTTCTCATCTTTACATTGTAGGTCAATGTTGTTGTGGGATTGCAGATCCTTCACTCTCCCAATGCAATCCCCACACCGTATACACACTTTTGTTCCAGCTAAGCACACCTGGTACTATTAACACATGAGGAAATGTGTAACCTATATCGGGCTGCAACAACGAATCGATAAAAATCGATTAATAAAATATTTGGCAAGATTCGATAATGAAATTCTTTATCGATTCGTTGTGTTGCGCGATTATTACCCCACTCAATAAGTCGCAAAGATGTTTGAGTATTAAAAAAGTTGAGGAAAGACCAGAACGCTGAGTTGAAAGAGCCAATCAGCGTTGAGATGCTCCGCCGTTGGTGAATCTAACTGGCTGCTGCTACTCTAGTGGCGCTGTAGCGTCAGTCTTTCAGACGTAGTCGGTGTGAGCCTACGGGTGATGTTATGAACCCGAACACGAAGGCGTTAGATGTTCCGACGTTTGTGGGATGTCCACAACAAGTTTAAAGCAGAACTAGTGGTTAGATCTTCCGTGGTGTATGTCGGAAATGATAACCGTTTTCACGGAGCAAATTAACAGAGAAAAGCCCCGCCCCTTCAGCGACGAGAATGACGTTAATTAATTAATTAATGTTTTTGTTTTTTATCCGATTAACCGATTACTAAAATGATCGTTAGTTGAAGCCCATCCTTTAATTACATATGAGACTTGAGTCAAAACTTGAGCGACAGTAGGAGCTTTGAGTTCCAATATGTAGCTCAATTGTATTAGCAAGGTGTGCCCCAGCAGTTTGATGTGTTAAACAATGTTGTAAAGAAGCCGTAACATCCCTGCAGGGGTTTATTACCCATGTTCTTTATTAGTGCTGATGGTGCTCCTGCTGCAGTGGCCATCCACGGCTGAATGGATACTTGGGAAACAGAGGCACAAAGGGGTCCATTCAGCCTCTGTTAAGCCTCTTACAAACCCACTGCAGTACATTAGTGTTGTATTTAAAGGTTAAACCTGTTTTTTTATACATTTTTATTTAGTGTGATACAGTATTTGGGAAGACTAAGTAAATTTAATAGCTATCAAATAGACATGTATTTTTGTCTTTATTTGATTTGCACACTAACCTTAAAATCAAGATAATGAAAAAATCTGAAGAATAAATGTGATAGGAGAGGTCGAGAAACCACGGACTTATACAGCAGACTTCCTCTCAATAAAAGGAGAAACACAAACAATAATAGAATACATGATTAGGAATTAATGACGACAAGAAGAACATTGTCACAAAATACACCATATTTATTACTGAGCATGTAATGCCAGTTGTTACTGGTGTAATGTGTTCTTACGGTTCTTCTTAGTCTGCCAGAGTTGTCACAATATAAACTGTATATAGGTCATGACTCATGAGCACACATGTATATGTCATCGGATGTGCATACTTTTGTACGTTTCAAATACAATGAGAAATACAAATGTTCCCAAGGCTCATAATTCCTCCTAAATTCTCTCTTGAGCAGCTCTGTGATCTGTTTTACAATCTTGACGCCGTCCTACAAACATCGTCGAAAACTTTTTCAGCTCACAATGTCTCCTAGCGGTATTCGGCCTGAGGCCGTAGTTAAACCAGTATGTGGACAGGGTGTATTATCAGTTTAAGGCCTCGAGCATTGGCGGAGCCTGTCGGTGGGTAGATTTTATTAGCAGGGTTCTCCCTGACTTTCAGAGAGGTATAACAGAATGGTAAAGGGGGGAATGTTCCCCATGGGGTAGATACAGTGTTAAAGACAAATCCCTTTAAAGAAAAAGATAGTTTCATCAAGATGGTTAACAGAAAAGAACATGCTTTAATATTGTTTATGCGCTTTATTCCATCAAAGAAAAAAAATCGGGAAAAAAGGCATAAAGAAAAGCCTTCTGAGGTTGTTTTACACTGCAGACCCCCTCCCACTTAAGTCTGCCATTGTTTCTGTAATTCAACAAAGGGACACCAAGACCAGAGAGCAGAGCTCCTTTCAAAATATGTTTGTGTTATTCACAAGGCATTTGACATCATATTGACTGTAATAAATTGATTTATTATGAGAAAATAACAAACGGAGGAACAGAATTCTGAGAATGACGAGAGATCACAAAGGTTAATGAGGATGCACTGGATGCTAACATAGCAATCAAAAAGTCACGGGAGGCCCCAAGAGTGATTGCAAGAACGACACGCAACGTTCAAAATAGGGCACACAACATTATTAGATTATTGGCTCAGTTTGGCTTCAAATTACTGATCACAAATAACTTTTTTAATTAGATGATAAAGTATGTGCTTCTTTGCAGTCATTACCATCCCTGTACAACCTAAATGTTGCCATACAGTAACGTATGGCGATGTTCATACAGTACAGTATACACTACACTCTGATGGTTATACAACACACGTTTAAACCAGACAGACATTTGTTATGTATAATATGTAGGCATTGATAGTAAAAATAGATACGTTTAAAATCCAACAGTCTTTTTTTCCTTCATGTGTAATGAGCATCCCAGCTAAATGAGGCTGCAAGCACAGCTATTGACCTTTGGTCTGATTAATTATTTAGAACAAAAAGAACAAAATCAAGCAGTTTGCACTCAAAAATGACTGTTTAAAATGAGTAATTAGCTAATTCTATAAATAGAGAATAGAAGTATAGTACGTCATTTGCAGAAAGCCGAGTGACAACTAAATCTAGACCTGGAAGGAACGCCTCAAAGTGCCACACAGCATGCCACTGCTCAGGCTACCAGCATTGGAGCTAACGCATGTTACTGCAGCTGAACACAAACCATTCGTCTGACAGTCCCAGGAGCTCAAGGCTAAAATATTCTCCATAATATAAACCAGCTCATTACAGTTCATGTCGCTACTGGCTACGTATTGCACTTGTTAAAGAAAGGGCTAGCCAAGCTCAAAACCCCTAAAAATGTCCTCTAATACAGTGCTTGACCAAATTTACTCAGATGTATTCCAGCCCTGAAGAAAAGCGAGAGGGTGAGACAGAAACAAAGTCCGGGTGTGCAGGAATTGCACAATGAAAATAAAGGTGGTTGGCGAGAACGGGAGAGAGTGAGACAGACAGCGAGAGGATGGGAGGCAGATGGTGACATGTTGATTTATGAGCTGCAGGGCTTTTCATTAACCAGACGGAGTTTTACTGAAACGGAGAGAGGGGGAGAGAAAGATAGAGAGAAACATAATATGAGAGAAAGAGAGAGAGATGCCAAATTTGGCGATGACAGGTATAATTTGAGGGTGCCAGAGGTAGGACCAGGGAAGGAAGAATGAGTTTGGGGGTGTAATGCTTCAGATTTCACTCTTATTTACTTTTAATAATAATAATAATAAATGTTATTTAATAGCACTTAAGTACTCAAAGCCACTAAAATGGTAAAAAAACGAAACAATAAAAGCAATGACAATATAAATGAGCGATAACATAACGATAAGAAACAAAACAAACATACATAATTAGCATCACAGGTTAAAAGCAGTTTTAAATACATTATTCTAAAGTGCAGCTTTGACAAAAGATCTGAGGTGTCGGGGCAAAGAGTTCCAGAGGAAGGGAGTCGTAATGAAGAAGACCGAGGCTCGGACAGAGTGGGGGGCTTCGGAGGTTGGTGTCTGTGCACGAGGTCAGAAAAGTATGGAGGGGAGTGTATGTGATGAGGAGAATCTTGAACTTATTTGCTGTATAGTGGAGCTTTCGAAAGACCGGGGTGATGTGATCTCTGGAAGGTGAGAGGAGACGAGCGGCTGAGTTCCGGATGTACTGTAGTTTGTAGTTTGTTTATGATTTTGGATGTTGCAGTCAAGAGGTGATGAAGGCGTGAATGAGTGTTTCAGTGGCTGAGGAGGAGAGGGAGGGAGGGGCTATAGATTCACACCATCCTTTCCCATGTCTCTCCATCGCCGTCAGGTGTATGAACATGCTGGAGCTCCGACGTTGGTTTCACAGAGACGTGTCTCTTTTGACTGGCTGTTGAGATGCACCCGTTGAGATGGAACAGCACATCGCTTTAGCCTTTTCTTCTTTGGCATTCCTGCCACCTGCAGTCCTGTCACCACCAATCTGTGGAGATGTCCCATGCAGGCTGACAAATATATGCATGGGGAGTTCACGTCTATATCTCAGCTACGAGATATAATATGAGGCATCCTAATTCTTCCTTCACACTGCAGTAAAAATAAACTGCCCTTCTTTAACTGTCTCTCCTGTCCACATCGCGGCATCATTCAGAGATTTTTGACCTCGAGCAAAAAAAAAAGTGTCTCAGTATCACAGACATTTTTCTAACTTCTGCTGTAGAGTATGCGTTAGCTTATTTTGTTTTCAAATAAATACGATAAATCAGTTCACTGTTATTTTGGAGAACACACAAGTTTAAAACTAGTGAGTATTTGTTCAGTGAAAGTGCTGCGGTCGAGATTTGTGCACATCCACTGTTACACAGACCGTTACTGTACTCTGTGTCCACTCCTCTGAAATAACTGACTTCCAGTTGTCGTGTCTATTGTCTGGCGCACAGTAACGGGTTGCAAACGATGATTAGGAAAAAATGGTCTTAGGTGTCCAAAAAGAAAGATTGAATCGAGTAAGAAGGATAAAATATACACTTTCTGATAAATGTCAGAATGTTTTACAGTGGAAAGAATATTAAGCTTGTCATCAAGGACACGTTAAATCCTTCAATATGAATGCAGTCCAATGTTGTTCACGTTGTACATCGATCTTGTCTTCACTTCCACTGGAAGCGATTTAATGTGACAGTATTTCAAACCAAGTCACACACACTCGAGGCGTTGCCTCGCTGTTTTTACCCCAGTGCTGAGCAAACAGTTGAGAACATGCATCCTGGGAATTTTAACTTTTACAGATGATTTTCCAGGAAACCCATTTTATTACTGGATAATTGTTTTCTCTGTTAAATGATATGTACTTTAGTAACAAACACCATTTAATGTAAGGTAACCAATTAGTCTAACCATCATGAAACCCCCCGAACCTTTTGTTTGTTTTTTCCCTGGAAAAATCTCGATGGTTTATCATAAATATGGGAGGCGTCGGCGGCTCCATGCAAATAGAGCCCTTAACACCTCAGCAACTTTCATGTGATGCTTTTGGCTCCGTCTTGGTGGTGCTACACAAGATCCACGCTGAGGCAAAGCTCAGCAAAGCATCTCTTTCCTGAGGCTCAGTCGGGTTGTTTTTTTGCCTCGTGTTGTTTGGCATTGGGAAGACTCGCCGTGTGTTGCAGAGGAGAGGCACAGGCAATACAGCAGCGCCCTGCAATGTTGGGTTCAGGACCACCTGCATTTTGCGGTGTTCTTTTTTTCCACCCCAGATCAGCAATGCACTGTTTATCTGAGTTCTGGCACATTGTCATTAATTACATTGGTAGATGCTTTCATTCATGCTCTTTGGTCCTGTGATTTGATTGGCAGGTATATGATGGAGAAAACACTTCATCCCGTCTCCTTGGCAACTTTACACATGAGGGCATGATGGGTCCCGTCATCAACAGTACGTCCAATCGCCTGTGGCTTGACTTCAACAGCAACGCCTCTGGAACCAATCAGGGCTTTCGCCTCACATACACAAGTGAGTTGATCAAGAAGGTTCAAAGTGGTAGACATCAAGATTTCAGTCTGGTTGATCAACTCGATTTAGAATTTCTATTTCAGGGAAATCAATAGAAGTCTTTTTGTCGATGCATATGCTTCAAGTTTTCAGAATTGTGTGTAGTCAAACTATAGAAAAACTACATTCTAGGCCTGAAAATGCTTAGTAAAAGTCAGCTGTGCCCCGCCAAGCAACCAAAACCTGGTGCAAAAACACACCGCTGCTTAACTCTATCGACTATAGGTAGTGACGAATATTTATTTAAACGAAAATTGTTGCGATTACAGCTGTAATTTAAGATCAACTGATTAGAAACGGCACAGCAATAAAGGTGTTTTCTAGAACTAAAGTTACAGCCATGGTAAGTGTGGCTAAAGAAAGAAAGCAACCCTCTCTCTCTTTCACATAGACACTCACACACACAGTTTTCCACATGCACACAAACGAACACAAACAGTAATTTCCTAAATGTAAGTAGCTCATCGTGAAGGTCCTTGTAAGGAGATGTTTTTAATTGAAAGCTAGAGTGGTGGTGATTGTGTTAGATTGCACTCATGAATATATCCTCCATCTGTCCTATGCCTCAGTCAAGTGATTCTTAAGTGCTACACATGAGAACAAAATAAGAAACATGTACTACTAAACTTTAGAGACTTGTCTTTATCCGACAGCAAATTACTAGGCGATTTATTTCCCTTCTCACAGCTGAAAAAAGATCAACCATAAGTTTTCCAAGAAATGTGCAACTAGAGTTTCCCAAGCACATAGAACAAAAATAATTGAGTATATAAATGCTTGAAACACACATGAATTCACCCACCCAAACGCTCTCTCTCACACACACCCTCTCTCTCTCTCTCTCTCTCTCTCACACACACACACACACATTAATGCATGCATTTTTATGGCTTTAAAGAGAGTCGATTATGAAGGCAGGACCATCTGCTGTGTCAGTCAAACAGGCTATAAGGGAGTATTTATCTGCAAGTCATTAAAAAAAAAGGGTAGAAAGTGACGCATCTGGAGTGGAAGAGTGACTGGACGGAGGGACAAGCGAATGAAGGGAGATGGTATATGGATGCTATGGATGCTCTGTATGCCAGTTAAACCATTAGACAGCCGTTAGTCTTTAAGTCGTTAAACTGGGGAATTTGACACCTTCCACAAAGTTCTGTTGCAACGGATGAGCCGATGGAGAGAGATGAGAGATTGATGCCAGGTTTATACAGTAGAAAGGAGGAGGAAGCATCTGATCAAAAGAAGCAGCGATAGTTTCTTAAAGAGGGTCAAGGACTTGACTAAAACTGCCGCTACACTAAACTACTTTAGAGGCTATTTTACGAGAGTCATATAAGTTCAAACATCTGTTCGAGGCATTGACAAATACGGGTGACGTGATATGCAACTGTTTCACTGAAATGGCTGCAGGAAGCGATAGAGAGTTGTAAAGAGCTGCCAAGAAGACATTACACAGTCTTTACTGACTATGTATCTTGAAATGATATTTAAACTTCACTTAATTTGCTTAATTAAATCAAATGTTTTAGTGTGAGTTGAAGAGCCTGAAGGACAAACGCTGTGATTAGAGTCCACGGTGCATTCAGGGTACACTCGATGTGATTATAGCATTGAGTGTCATCATGTCTTGTGTTGAATTATATCAAACAAACAGAGCCAAATATGTAAAAAATATATATATATATTTATGAATGATAGTGATCTGTCCATTACTGAGCATCTCTGACAATTCTGATCTGAGGTGTCAATGCAGGGATGACTTGATTAAAAAATAAATGTGTCTTTGTTTATCCATGAAGGAACCTTTCTCTTTGTTATCTTCGAAAACACAATGGGCTCGTTCAAGTGCACGATATATACATATATATGTGTTTCCGTGGGATGTGAAATCACCATTTGATGTTTTCATATGGAAACTAACTTTTACTGCTCACAACACATGATTATATATTTCAGAGAGGGGAGAAGCCCACGCAGTTTTTAAAATATCATCGAAGCAAGCATATGGCTCAGTTGAAAATGTAGCGCAGCTTTCACTGCAGCTGTCACATTGTGTTTCAGCACCAACACTGTCAGAGATGTTGAAATGTGTATGAGAAGTAGTGATACTCAAGAGCAGAGTCGTATGACCTGAGGTCACATTGTCCAAAACTGCTCTGAATCACTCGCTCCAATTATGCAATATTTTCTTCCTGCATGCACAGAAAGACCTAATCTGTATGTGTGTGCATACCTGTGTGTGTGTGTTTCTATGTGTGTCTCTCTTTAGGTTTTGACCTAGTACGCTGCGAGGAACCTGGAGTCCCCAGTTACGGCTATAAGATCCAAGATGACGGCCATTATGCCAGCACCTTTGTCCTGTACTCCTGCAACCCTGGGTACAGTCTCTACGGCTCCAGTACCCTGACCTGTCTGAGCGGGGACAGACGTGTCTGGGACAAACCTCTTCCTTCCTGTATCGGTTAGTATGACAACACATGAAGATTGTACGTGCATCAATAATTCAGAACTACGATATCTGAATTATTAACCCTTCAATTCACTGAGAATTGAAGCACTCGGCAGCAGTCGAAGCTCCTCGTGTGTGTTTCAAGAGCATGCTGATTTAAAGAGGGAGTGAGTGAACAAGCGATTGAGTCAATACAGATGAACACTTTGAGAAGAGGGCGCGGCGACTGAGTCACGCTCTGTGGACGATATGTGTTGATGCCGCCGATACACCTCTGTGAGTAAAGAAAGAAGCTGTTGATCCATCAACCTGTGCACACAAAGCCTTCTGTGCACAGACAGCAGGATGTCACTGGCCGTGATATTTGAGTCTCAATTGAGCTGGGATAAATTATAATGTAAGCCAGACTACTTTATTGTACCCTGAAGGTGTGCACAGTCTGACAATATATCACCAACATGTTGTGATTCTTATTGACTTTATCAGGCAGACAGCTTATTTTTGTAATATTAATCTCAAGCAGACACAATAAAACAGGCACATAAAAACAATGGTTTTATCAGATTATTGATATTTTGTTCAAAGAAAGGACAATTATTTTAGAGATCAAGGGAAGGCTATGAGAACGAATGACCAGCCATCTATGCATCTGCTAATCTACACCCCCACAATATCGTGATCAAATTAGAGGTCTCACATTTGCCATTTCGAAAATATGTATTTTAATATTCCTGGCTCTTAAGCTAGAGAAGCTGCCAGATGGCATATTTAACTGTAGTTGGTAGGTGGCTCTAATAAGGCACTTTCCTTGTAAGTGTTTCTACCTCGTTGGGTCGACGCAGGCACTTGGCACATGTTCGTTTGTCATTCCCCGCTGCACAGTCAGCCTTGTGCCTTTTTAACCTGCCAACCCACCTGAGCTCTCCAAGGTGGGACATGGCCTGATGTGGTTGCTAATGGCAACTGAAAATAATGTGTGTTCATAGGTGTGTGTGCGTTGAGTGCTTTTATGTGGGTATGGGAATGACAATGAGGATGCATTTGTGTCTAGATGTGTGTAAATGTCAGTGTGTGTGTGTGTGTGTCCCTGTGTTCCTCTGCAGTCAGTCATTCATTTGTAGCTGCTCTGTCGCTGCCTTATTCCAGGTAAGCCAGCAACCAGGAGAATACTTGCTGGCAAAGCCTTGGGCGAACTACCTCTACAGCTACCGTTCTACCTTCCTCCTTTTCTGTCTGCTGGGGCGTTTGTCGTTCTGCCGACTGTCTCCTTCGCTGGTTGTCTGGCTCGGTCCCATATCGGCATGTACTAGTATGGAGATGAGGTGATGGTTTTGCCTCGGGCTGTTCATATACTGTCTCTCTCTCTCTCTCTTTGTCTCTCTCTCTCTCTCTCTACCCGTCTCCGTCACTCTCTCTTTCACATGTTGAGTCAAACAATGTTGGGTTCCACCGCTGACTCTTTCTGACGTTCTTTCATTCTCTATTCATGCAGTAAACTTGGCTTCTAAACATTCTCCTGAATATGTGCAAACCTCTTATTCTCACTTTCTTTTTCTGTGCTGGGAAATTGCAGTTGTCTAGGACCACTGAATATTCTCTCTCTCTTTGTGTGCGTCTTCCCCATTCTACCCGAGTCGTAGTAGGGTAGTTTCTTTTTCACCTTTGCTTTCTATCTCTGAAACAACTGTTTTTTTGACATGCGTGTCCACGCATTCATATGTGGTGTGTGTGTGTTCTTGACTGCAGAAGTGGTTTCATGTATGGTTTTGGCCTTGTGTAGATTGTGTCATTATTACCTTCGCATTGAAAATGCGGAAGGTAATGTTTTGATCGCCGTGTATTTATTTGTATGCGTGTTACTCGCATAACACAAAAAGTATTAAACCGAATCGCATGAAATTTGGTGGGATGAGTGGTTATTATCCGGGGACCATTTGATTAGATTTTGGGATCAATCGGGTCAAAGGTCAAGGTCAAGATCATGAAAAGGTCAAAATCTTCTTTTTACCATAGCACGGTCAATTTTTATCCAATTGGCATGCAACTAATGCCAACATGTTCATAATTCAATGCCCAATCTTGTGATATTCGAAGGTATGCGCTCTACCGAGTGCCCATTTTAGTTTGTTTGTGTTTCCATGTGAAGGTGTGTCGGAGAGCATGCTGCCAAGGGTAATGCGACAGCAGCAGGTTGTGGTCGTGTTGTAGATTGCAGAGCTCTGTTAGTGGTGCATTCTTAAACTCACACGATCAAACGGTGCACACACACTAATATAAAGCATTTTCTAGACCAAACTGTTTTAAAATCAGCACCGCTCTGCTGGCTCAGTGGGCTTCCATGTATGATGACTTCAAATCTGCTCCCAGCTTCCCCCCCCCGCTTCCTGCCAACTCCCTTGTCCCTCGCCACTGAAAACAATAGAAGAATAACACAAAAAGCTGTCTCTCTCTTTCCTAAACTTTGAACATATTGGGAGATCCTCAAGGGAACGCCGCCATCAAAGTTATTCACCAACCTTCAAAAAGTGTAGATGAGTTTGAATAATTCAATGTTGATTTAGTGATTCAAGGCCTTTTTTGACCTGATACTCATTTAACTCGACCTTCACACCGTAGAGTAATTACTGGAGTGTAGAGGAGCCGCCTCGTCTAGATAAACACGGAAAAGAATGAAAGACCAACAAAAAAGAAGATGCAAAGATTATAATTGTATTGATAGTTGTCTTCACAGTTCTAACATGCTGGACACGACCTAAAATCTGACCTGTGGAAAGCTGACCCAAACTCAATGAATGTGCATTAATAAAAAATGTAAACGAGAAAGACTGCATTGAGGCTGATTGGGCCCAATCCAACACATCATTGAGCTGAACAGTTCCTCCAGTGAAGGCCAACGCTGGCGGCAGCATTGAGCCTAATGGATTAGCAAGACTCAGATTAAACGAGCAGCACTGAGACATTATCATGAGTTTTTATGTGTGTCGAATAATCATTTACAGAAATATTAAGTAATATTTTCAACTTTACCAGTATTCAGTTGCCAACTGGGTGATAGAAGAGGATAATGTTCTTCCAATATCAGGACATAAATTGTAATTTGATGGCATAACCTTTTTCTTACACAAGGTACTGAATTCCCCAATAGTTATCTAATTCAAGCTGGAATTATATTTTTACTTTTAAATAAAATCAGGTTGTGTTCAGATTCACTATGACAATGCAGGTGGTCCAACTTTAAAGGATTTCTTTTCTACATCGTCGCCCTATAAAGCTGCATTTAGTGTCTCATGTCCTCCAATACAGTTCAAATGTCTTTGTTATTAAAAGGAGTGGATTGTTTGACAGAGCAATTGCTGCACGTTGCCAACATTATCTATTGCAGAGTTTATAATGTAATCCTGCCATACATGGGTTCACCACAATGCCATGACACATGTCATGTTTCTGTGTGGAGCTGTCTGTTTAGTAGAGTTGTATCTGCTGTGGTCTTATGTGAGTTTTGTTAAACTCAGAACTCGTGATTTTGTATGCACTTCTGTTTTGATGTATACATTTCAAATACCCTAATTATAAAACAGGGGGAATATAATTTGTTTCCCGTGTGTTGATCATCTCTTTGGCTTGTGTGTTTTCAGCGGAGTGTGGAGGTCACATCGCGGGAGCTGTGTCTGGACGGATTCTGTCTCCAGGATATCCCGCTCCATATGAAAACAACCTCCACTGTACATGGACTATAGAGGCTGACACCGGCAAAACTATCAGGTAGTTATGGAGCGGTTATTTACTGAAGCTACTCTGAGTATCACGATGGCCTGCAGTTATCTAGATTTGGTTTTGCAGTTATAAAATATTGGTATTCACACAACAAGTAGGCCTATTTAACAATCATCTGCAGAAATATTTTGCCCTGGGCAAGATATGGTTAGCTGCCTGGCCAGTTTACTCTACATGGACGAGACAGGTAAACACTCACAAGACTGTCAGGTGAAGATATATTATCTAATTATAGATACATGTTCACTGTCAAAGCCCTGCCGTGCAGAAGAGCCACATTAGTCATTATGACACCACCGTGTTTCTGAAGAGAGGCTACTGCTGACTGTGTGTGTGTGTGTGTGTGTGTGTGTGTGTGTGCTCAGCTCTGCTTCCTTTGATTTAATGGTTGACTTGATTTTGGTAAAAGTTCTGAATATAGAACAGTTGTTAATGTTTGTGTTTAACCTGTTATCTCTTGTGACTGCTTTGTTTTCTCAGCCTCCACTTCATCGTCTTTGACACTGAGGTCGGCCATGATATTCTCAGAGTTTGGGATGGTCCATCGGGACCGTCAGATGGGGATCCTGTTGAAAGAATGGTCCGCCCAGCCTTACCTGAGGATGTCCACTCAACGTTCAACATACTCACACTGCAGTTTGATTCTGATTATTTCATCAGCAAGCAAGGGTTTTCCATACAGTTTTCCAGTAAGTAGACTTTTTCTGTAATTCAGAATCAATACACCTATTTCAAGAATTCCCATGGTAGAGGAAACTGTGAAAAATGTAGCCATTTATTTTACTAAACTACAGATTTGGGTGGTCCGTCTCACTTTATCCTAGACATCCATTTATACGGGACTTTTTTTTCTTTTTACTGAATTAGCAATTAAATGAGCTTATTAACAAACTCCTCACACATATAGCCTTAGTTATTATAGGAACCTCATTTACATAAGCTATAAGATAATTAATCTGAAATTAATTATGTATTTAACCTGATTTAAAGCCAACTAATCAATTGAGGAATTAATATCTCACCCGGGGACCACTCTAATTACTCAAGGAGCCCAACGGAGACCTGAGGCTCAGTTTTGGTTTGGGAAACCAGGAAGTGCTGATAGTTCAGGTTCCTGAGCTTTTTAACATCATTGTGAGATGTTTCTTTGAGAAATTGATGACTAAGTATTATGACAACAATAATAATAATACAAAATATGAAACATATAATTGTATAGGCGAATAAACAATGTTTTTTTAAAGTTTTAAAGTTGCAAAGTGACCAACTATAATAAATCTCAAAATGATCTTTGAATGTCAATTTTACAAAAGGTTTTTGGATTACTTTTTTCACACTTGCACGAAGAGATGTCAATGCACAAAAAATATTTCTGTGGTTTCTTCCTTCTTTTTTTTTTACAAGAAAGAGTAACCTGGACAATAACTGAACCCCAACATGTCTGTTCACCCGTTGGACTCATGGGCCCAAGTCTCTGCAAACCAGTCAGAGCAGACAGTCATGACCATATCTCCTTCATAACTGCATCTTCATAAGAGCACATTCTCTTTATTGTGCTTGTATATCTTTTGATTTTATTGTGCTTGCATATCTTTTGAAATCCATTTAATTCATAACATATTAAATTCATATCCATTTAATGCATACCATTTTAAATGGTATTTAATTTCATTTAATTCATAAAATATTAAATTGCAGTTCATGCAAAGACCCATACTGTACACCTAAAACTTTTTGTTAATAGATGCACATTTATTGCCATAAATATTTACATTGAATGCTTTCTCTCTCTATATATCTCTCTCTCTCTCTCCCACTCTCGTCCAAATACATTAAGTCTCCTCCCCGTATTTCATACCTGCAAACTTGTCACCTTTCGGTGAAATTCACCGTTTTGAACTCAAAATAGGGCATCCACGTGAATCGTGGAGATCCGAAGAGTTTTTATTATTTTGTTCACCTGGCCCGCTGCCGTTGAGATTGCAGTGAGACGCGGAGAAAAGTGTGAAGTGTTGCTCTTCGCAATAAAACATCTTTGATGGGACGTGTCGCGTCTCGGCCAATCAGCGTTCAGATGTCCACAGCGTTTGGGGGTTCAGGTTAGCTTGAATGTTAGCCCGCTACATCTACTCCTGTCACGCTGCACGGTGTAGCGATGCTAACAAAGTACCCGTACGTTAAACACGATGTGATTTAGCATATTTTTAGTGTCGATACTTCATTAAGAGAGCGATCAGAGCGCACGCGCTGCTCCGTGTCGAGCTGTCTGCGCACACTGCGCTGCGCAGCTCACAGCGAGAGAAGTGGCGCAGCTTTAGAGACTTCGGCTTAACAAATAAAAAGATGCCAGAAGTGAAATGTTTCAGTCTGTAAAGTTCTGTAACTCTCCAGCTGCTCATCCTGATGAACTGTGTATCATCTGGTCAGAGACTAACGGCCTCATAGTGTATAATCAATGCTATGATGGAACCATGTAGTTTCATTCATATCTGGCTGTATGAATACTCATATTACTGTCATTTGTTAAGTGTTGAAAAAGTTGGTAAAACGTGAACCATACAGATGTTTTATTTATTACTATTATAGATAAATATACCAGTCTCGTAATTATGGTACCATATTGTTTGTATGGTGTATTGAATTCTGGTATCGGGTATCATGATATTTATGGCAGGTATGTAATATGTATAGCAGTTATAATATGAGTATCGTGACAAACAGGTAGAGACAGAACAGATTCAGGGAGAAGTCCATGAGGACTGTTCAGGCAAAAAAAAAGGAAGTTGGTTCATGAATGACTTTAACCATATTATATATAATGATAATGTATATTTGTTATTACTATCATTATAGGGCTGAGTCAGAGCGGAGAACCTTTTGTTCTTAAACTGTTTATTATCATTATTTAGATTTGTGGTCAGAACAATAAAATGACTGTAGTTGTGGTTCTAAAAGCTTTGAGGCTTCAAACAACGTGGATGTGGTGTGGTGACAACAACAAACAAAAGTCACCTGCACCCCCCCCCCCCCCCCCGTTGTCACCTTTTTCACCCCTCATGAGTTTGCAGGTATGATTATTAGGGCCCGATCACTGAATTATTCAGAGGACCTTTTTTTCTTAAAATGTTTGTTATTATTATTTCGATTTACGGTCAGAACAATCAAAAGACCGTAGTTATAAAAGCGTTGAGGTCAACCTAGATGTGGTGTGGAGACAACAACAAAAAAGCCCCCCCCCCCTTGTCACCTTTTTCACCCCTCATGAGTTTGCAGGTATGGTATTTAAAACAATAAATATTTGCGCTTCACTAACGTGCTAATGAAAGCACTGTTATTCCATTACTATGCTAATGACTCCTTATATTTACCTCCATGTTGATTAGGTAATGGTATTTGCCACCACACTAATTTAAACCAAATTGTGTGAATATATTGAGCGAGCGATTGATAGGGGTGATGTTACTACACATTTCTTTATGAGTTTTAGTTTTCTTATTTTATTTGTATTCCTCTCACTTCCTTCTCGGTGTCCCCGCTGGAATACACATTGTTCTGAACTTAAAAGATACAATACATGTGATATTATAATACACAGGGCTCTGGTCCAGATATGTTACATGATTTTTAACTGATTCTGAAGTCTCCTGACGGAGTATTGAGTCTTTATGTGTATACTGTGGATTTAAGCTCTGTCAAATATGTATTGTCCATTTTTGAAGAAGAGTAAAGGGAACTGTTTTAGTAATTGTTAGAGTCCTGAAAACTGTGGGGTGTTATAGTAATGCAGTAATTCACAGGAAGAAGAACAACATTTTAAGGAAAAAAAAAATTTATATATATATTTATTTTAATTAATATTATAATTTTGTTAATAACTAGTCAATTTGAGTCACATGTATTTCCATCTACCCTGCCTTCTTTAATACGATAGGTAGTCAAATCCGTATCACCACAAAAGGGACAATAGTGCATCTCTATGTTCTACAGTACATCTTCCATTTTTTACTACTGCTATTAGTTTTGTCTGTGTGCTTCTCCCTGAATATCTTTCTTTGAACCAAGAATATGTAAATATATGCCTCTCTTTGTTTGTCTCGCATTCTGCAGCCACTACAGCAACGACGTGCAATGACCCGGGCATCCCTGTGAATGGCTCTCGGTACGGGGACAGTAAGGAGCCCGGTGACAGCATGACGTTCCAGTGTGATCCGGGCTACCAGCTGCAGGGTCTGGACACCGTCACATGTGTACGCATGGATAACAGATTCTACTGGCAACCCGACCCCCCAACGTGTGTCGGTAGGTGCACTTTATCTTGTAGATGATCGACTGCCGGGTTGAGATTAAATTAAATGAACGTTAAATATGATGCTTTGGTCAGACATTAATGAGTGTGAGACTTCAATGTCATACTCCGCCAAAAGAAATGAGCACTAAATATGATGAATGAATATTCGATAATGTCCATCGGATGCTGGAATGAACGACTGAGCACTAAAACCTCTGGAGGTGGAATGATCCAGAGTTCTATCTTGAATCTGAAGTGTAGAGAGTAAACAACAAACAAGACAATTCAGATCCCTCATGTGCCACATCTGACATACTTTAGAGGCAAATCAACTGATGCCCGCTGGTGAGGTGATCTCTAATCCCAAATGATGTTGTACCATCAGATGGTGTTTCCAACTGGAGCAATGCTCTTTAAGATCAAGGACAAGGTGCTGACGAAACGGTGGTTGGAAAAAGCATTGAACTCCATTTCCACATCGAAATTTAACATGTACCACCAAAACCTCCTAAACTCAGAACTGGGATGATGAGACATGCACGAGAGAGGAAGGGTGGAGAGAAAAGTGAAGCATCACAGAATGACGCAGATAACTGGAATAGGGCTGCAACTAACGATTATGTTGATAATTGATTAATCTGTTAATTATTTTTTAGATTAATCGATTAATCAGATAAAAAAACAAAAACAATGTAATTTTGAACCCTTTATTCAAAACAGGGTTCGTACGGTCATGGAAAACCTGGAAACGTCATGGAATTTTTAAATGGCTATATCCAGGCCTGAAAAAGTAATAAAAAAAATTTAAATCCCAACATTTTTGAAAAAGTAATGCAAATTTGTTATTTTCAAATGTTTATTTACACGGTATATATACGGTATGCTTTGGAATTCTCATTGTTAGTTTAAATACTGCATCTTCTCACTTTTTCATGTATACACAGAGTTTTTTAACAAAAAGTTTAATCATGGACGTTGGGTTTAAAGTCATGGAAAGGTCCTGGAGATCCACTGGTCAGCATGTGATGAACCCTGTCACAAACAGAACTGACAGCGCTTTACTCGCGTGACTATTTGTGGTTTAATCGCGTCACATGCGTTGTTGAGGGGGCGTGGCTTATCTCCGTTGCTTTGCTCCGTGGAAAAATATATTCCGCCATCCGCAACAGAATAATTAACCACTTTTTCTACGTTATACTTCTTATGGAAATGCCACACACGTCGTAACATCTAGCGCCCTGGTGTCTGGGTTCATGACGTCACCCGTAGGCGCACGCAGCTCCGTGAATGTCACTCCGACGACGGGAATGACTTCCGCATCCAGCGCCACGAGAGCAGCAGCAGCCAATTAGATTCATCAACAGCGGAGCAGCTCAGCGCTGATTGGCTCTCACAACGCAGCGTTCCGTCTCTCCTCTCCCTCCGCTCCGCTATTTTTTCTCCTGCGCCGCTCTGCGCTCAACTCAACTTTTTTGAAACTCCGCGACTTATTGAGGGCCGTAACAATCGCTCAACACAACGAACCGATCATGAAATTCGTTGGTAACTATTTTAATAATCGATTTTATCGATTCGTTGTTGCAGCCCGAAACTGGAATAGGAATCCTGTTTTTGAAAACTGCTGAAAAGCCAGAGTTTGTTTGCTCTGCTTTCTCTCTTATCGCCACCATCTGGCCCACCTGCTGCTTGGAGCCCATCGAGCTTCTGCAATCCACTCCACACCTCATTCACACTATTCTGCCGCAATTTGTTTTTCACTCTCCCACTTCCAGGTGGAGTTTCCTTTCTTTATTTTCATCCTCGTCTTTTTTCTGACACACTTGATTATTCTCTCACCAAAGGAAGGAGGTGACTTCTGGAAGTCTGTCTTTTTTTAATTCTTTTTTTTTAAAGCAGGACCAGGAGAGTTTCTAATGCATTATGCAGCAACAGTCCTTCAGTGTTCTCACCGTGCCACCTACCACTCCCAGTATGTTAGCACAGAACAGGCCTGTAGCATGGCCCTTTCTCTGACCACACGTTGCAACATGCCTCTATTGGGGCAACACATACATGAAGTCATTTTTGCCTCATTAACTGCTGCACCTGCTTGAATGTTGTCTTGCACATGGAACATCATGTTGAGTTAGTCAGAGTCGAGGGATGAGGGAAATCACCGGATTAAGGTTAGGAAGAGGTAAGACCTCAGACGCAGCTAAAGGTGTAAACCATGTGAGAAAGCTGAGGGAGATTCCCGTAGCGAGTAGCGTGATGTCCAGCCTCCATCTTGCAACAAGTGACTGCAGACATTTTCCTTCCTGTTGGATGCCACAACCCCGCGTTATGTCGCCTTCTCCTTCTCTTTCTCAGCCAGCACATTTTGCACATCCTCCATCCCAGAAACTAATAATTTGCCTTGTAACGATGTCTGTAAAACCTATTATTCTTATTCTTTGTTCCTCATATTGCCTTCTATGTCTCTGCCAGTAAACCCACATGTTGTTCGACTTTAGAGCAAACGTGGGGATTATATCTTAGCCTGTGTGTGCTTCCTTCTCTTTCACCTCAGGTGGTGAATCCCTTGGTGCTCAAAAGCTGCTAAATTTAAACAAGCATTATACACAGCAGTTTAGTGTGCAATAGTGTGTCTGGCTGTGAGTGATTTGCAGCTGTTAATGCCTTTGTTTACCTCTATTTCACTGTTGATAATCCGTTCACACCCACCTGCCATCCCCGAGACACCTCTCCATGTTTCAGATTCTTTTTTCACATCACAAAATTGCTGCTTGAATGAATCTATCCGTCTCTCTTGCTAATATCTCTTTCCTGCTTCCTGGCTTGTTGTGCGATAACAGGACCACTCGGGGTGATTCTCTCTGCGAACTACCCCCAGCGTCACACTCTCACAGTCTCTCTCTTGCTCTTTCACCTTCTCCAGCTACCTGTGGAGATAATATCAACGATCCACCGGGTGTAATTCTGTCTCTCCTAACCAACCCCTGCCATGCTTCCAATCACTAACTCACTCTCTTCCACGCTGCCTACCTTTGGGGGCGATATGACGCTTTCCAAATTAGCCCAAGCCCGATGCTGTGTAATCATCTTTCCATGTCTGTCTCTCTCTCCCTTTCTCACTTTTCTATTTACAGCGACATGTGGGGGCAACGTCAGCGGTCCTTCGGGAGTAATTCTGTCTCCCAACTACCCCCAGCCTTACCCCGCTGGGAAAGAGTGTGATTGGAGAATCAGGGTTAACCCTGACTTTGTCATTGCTCTCATCTTCAAAAGGTAAGCCACCCAGATTTAAAATGTGGCCCTGTATATATACAGTATGTGTGTAAACATATACTATGCACCTTTCTCAAGCTTTAAACCAGGAGAGGAGCTTATATGTGCCTGTAGAAACGCCGCTGCTTCTCACCTGGTATTGTGATGGATTCCATTTTTTTTTTTCACTCTAAAATCGCTCAAATGAGCCTGCACTTTTTTTCCAGTAATCATTTCATACTTTAGAGTTTCTTGTGGGTGGTCAAACTCATCTATTGAATTTTCAGTTTCAAAGGCTGGCGGTGTTATTTTGGTCGGGGACTTGGCTGCAACATTAGTGCAACAACAACAGATGTCTAAAAAAATATGTTATGAAAAAGCAATGTTAATTAAACATTTGTACTCTAGCTGTCAAACAAGTTGTGTCATAATGTTAAAAGTAGGCAACTTTATTATGCATGAAACAATAACTTTCATATCAGGATATTAAATATTCTCATTAAAGATGTGACTCTTTTTAGAGAATACAAAGTTACTGACGCGTGCCTTGTGTCAGTTAGTGCTACAGTAGTTAAGTCTGATCAAGTTTTTATAATATTCTTAGTTTAAGTATTACTAACTGATCACCAATAACATTACAAAACAATAAAGATAAGAGGGCAACAGCAAGGTACAACACACACATTACAGCAGAGTAATGGTCTTACTGGTCATATTCATTTTGTATTATTTCACCCAAATACCGGAGAAAACATGAATAATTAAAAACTTAAAGAATGAGAGGTTGGAGGGGGTCCCCAACGACTGAAATTTTTTTCTCTTCTGGCTTAAATTTAAAAATGGATTACCCTCCTTGGGCTTTGTTTTATGAGTTTAGTTTGAGTTTATTTTTTAAGAATAGACTGTTCATGACTTTCTGGAGCCCACACAGGGTAAAAGAAAGGTCTGTGTTGTGCAGTCAGGGATCGAGCACTAATAAACCCATTTGGGGGGAAACCTCATTAGTGGACTGTAAAATCCACTTCCAACATAACTTAAGAAGCCTAAATGGTTAGTTTGAGGTGGTATGACGTTATCTTTAAAGCTTGTTTATGATTTTCAGGGCACTAAACTACTAATCAGCCTTTTTTCTGTTGTATATTTGTTTAAAAATCAAGATTATTCCCTGTGCATCATTGAAGACGTAAAGTAAATGACATGAGTGGTTTGCTCAGGAACTTTTTGAATTCTAATATGTTGGCAGATGCATTATTCTTGCCTTTTTTTAGGTAATAGGGCAGTGTTTATTTACACTTCAAGTCCTGATGGTGCTTGAGTGGTGAATATTTTACACAGTGGTTCGAGGCTTTTGACTAAGGCAAATGCGAAGATTGGATTTCACATAAAGGATATAAAGGCAAAGCGGACTTTCTCTAGATAGCCACAGGAGAAGAAATGACCCAATTTACAATTCATGTTTTTCAGCTGAAGAAATAATCATCTTCTCACAATGAGACAGTTATTATATTATTTTTAACTAATTTGTTATGTTATTGGTTGTTTTGTTAACACGTAGAGCCTTTTCTTTTGAATTATTTATTTAATTTGCACCTTGTAACGTTGTATACTAAACTTAAATGAACTTCAATTCTATTTAATTGACCCAATTTAGAATGACTCATTCTCAATTCAAACCAGAGTATATCCAATGTTATCAGAACTCATATTCTGGCATCATGTGAGCGACAGCCTTTTGAGCGTTCACATCCAACAAAGCCAAGTGTCTTTTTATTTTCTACTTTCTTTAAATATGTTTTATACTGAGTACTTGTAGTCAGTGGGAAAGAAGGACCATTATTCTCATAATGAAAGTGTTGACTGATTTATGGCACCGTATATTTCAAGATGTAAAATCTTACTAAACAAACTAAAATATAGTTTCTCAAGTTTGCATGATTGCTCTTGTTTAACATCCAATTCAGACCCTTGTGTTCTGATGCGGTCTCATTTCTGCTCTGTGAGATCTCTGTTTATTTGATGACATTTAGTAGCTTAAACATTGAGAGCAGAATGTATCACTAATGCAAAAGGTATAAGCATTGATCATTGTAATGCTTTGTCACTGCAAAAGGGGCTTAATGTGCTGTTAAAGCCATTCTGCACAAAGCGAGACGCAGGGCTTAAACTGGGGCATTCTTTGGTTGCTTTTATAACTTCAAGAAGTCCTTTCCGATGATACATATTATCATCAGCCAGGCGTCAATAACACCTCTTTTGACCAGACTCAGCTATCAGATGAGTGGGGCAAGTCTGGTTGAAAATATGGTATCCATCAAAATCTCTGTCTGGTCTATGAGGTATTCTTTTTTTTTTCCTTTTTACTCGTGTAACCAAAACAAATTGCATATATCCTAAAGGCCTGACAACAGGTGACATGCATCTCCTTGCGCCAATTCAGATCCATTATCCATCCCGCTTATCCTCATTAGGGTCGCGGGGCGCTGGAGCCGATCCCAGCTGACATAGGGCGAAGGCAGGGGACACCCTGGACAGGCCGCCAGTCCATACAGGGACAGACATATAGAGACAGACAACCATTCACGCTCACATTCACACCTATGGGCAATTTAGAGATCAATTAACCTGCTGCATGTCTTTGGGAGAAAGCCGGAGAAAACCCACGCTGCCACGAGGAGAACATGAAAACTCCACTCAGGAGGACAGCCCCGACCGGGAATTGAACCCTCGGCCCTCTTGCTGTGAGGCGACAGTGCTAGCCACACCACTGTGCAGTCCCAGATATATTAATTATATATATATATATATATCACAAATGGTTTTTGAAAACCAGGGGCGCTGTATAGCAACATTTAGACAAATAAAGATTACAAACATTATTTATTTAAATGTTGTTATACAGCGTGTGTGTGTGTGTGTGTGTGTTTGTGTACTTTTACCCTCATGAGGCTCAGATGTCTTTACGGATGTGTAGAGAGACGAGGAGAGGCGGTCAAAGATAAAAACTTTTACAAAACAAACAAGTTGTTCCCACTGGGTTTAGGTTGATAAATAACAAATATATAATAAAGGCACATAGTGAATTTTCATTTAGACGCAAACACATGAACACAAATACTGAGAATGTAATTCAAAATAGATGAAGAGATGCACAGGACGATTAACTCGATATTCAGATGATGCAGCATGGCTGCTTTTGCAGGATTTGTTTTTCTTCTTCTTATTGATAATCAATGAAATTAATGTTCTTGAATTTGTATTGTTTTATGCTGCTCTAAGAGGAAAACAGCAACACACTCATTTGTAATGCAGTACATCCAGAAAACATGTCAAACCGAAGGTAAGATTAGCAGCCGATAGAAGAGAGAGAGCACAAACTAACTGGCAGTCACTAAATGAAGCGGGTCTTTTAACAAACATCGGATTAATTGTTTGAAGAATTTGAACAGGAACACAAACAAACCACGCCATTAATCTTATTCGATTCTGAAAGCCAAGTGTGTCTGTTTTGCTTTGTTTTTGTCCCCCAGTTTCAACATGGAGCCAAGTTACGACTTCCTGCACATCTACGAGGGTGAAGACTCTAATGGACTGTTACTAGCAAGTCTCCAAGGCAACCAGGCCCCAGAGCGAATAGAGAGCAGCAGTAACAGTCTCTTCCTGGCATTCAGATCTGATGCCTCACTGGGCATGTCTGGGTTCGCCATCGAATACCGAGGTAATTAAATCCCAAAACGGTGCCTTCATATAATGTCCTTACATGTTCCTGCAAGGTCACATTTAAGTAGCGTAAGTCTGTCTTCCAAAATGTTTTAAAGTTATAATATGCCTCTGACTATTGAGTGGTTTGTGGTAGAACACATATTGCAATACGTAGTAGTGCTAGTAGCAGGAACAGTAGTTGTAAAAGTACTGGTAGTAATGATAGTAGTGGTAGTATTAGTAGTACTAGTAGTCGCAGTAGTGCAGCTGCATTAGTATTAGCAGCTCGGTACTCGGTGGTGACATCATTTGGAGTAAAGTAGCAGCAATAGTAATCAATTGGCAGTCACCTCACTGCACTCTAAACTATTAACTAACCAATAACTGATTATTATATGATTGGGGGAAAAGTCAATGCAGTATCTCTCATTATAATTATAGTCTGGGCCATATTTAGTAAAGCTTCTGTAGCTGCTTTTAGGTGCAAGGGGACACAATTGTGACCCAGACACGCATACTGAATATTTATCACATGCATCTGCCTCTAGTTACAGTTTCTTTTTAGTGAGAGTTTACAGTTAAATGTAGTCTTGTTGTAACTAAAAAGTGAACAAAATAAAGCAAGCAGGCTATTAATAATATTCACAGTCTGCTGTTACATAATCTAATATTTACATCATTTTACATTCATATTTAATTGCGTGGATTAATATTTGGTTTGTGTTCTTTAAAAAAAATTACTTGGCCATTAATTAATTGTAAAATCACCACAGGCTGCAACTGAACTTATCTTTTAATTAAATGTTGTTAAATGTTAGACCTGAGGCTAAATGCAGCCAAAGACTCAACTGAGTGTTTTTACCCAACACATACAGTAGTACCATAGACGGTACATGAGTACTATGAGCTCCCCATCACAGTGTGTCTCAGCTTCAGCCCAAGAGCTGCTATCTGAGTGAATCAGTGGTTGAATACATGCAGATCGCAGCCTTAAATGCAATGAAAAGTGTCTTTGATAAATAAACCTGGAATTGGCTTTCAGGACACTGACATATAAATCAGTCATTGTTGAATGTTGATACAGGAATGTAATTCAGACTAGATAATCCTTTTTATTAATTTCACCCTTGCTTTACATCCAAAGTGTGTTGCAGTTGAGAGGGCATGCTGTTCCATGACAGCCCGCGAGTCGTTTACTTTCACAGATTGTGACTCATCCTGGTGTTACAGATGTTGCTTGACTGGCAGTGATTTAACAGCTCGAGTCAATGTGGAGCTGATGATTAGTTCTTTGACTGAGTAGAGACTAGATCTGCTCTGTCAAGTTTAATAAAGTATATTTTTCTCTTGTTTCTCTCACTTCATTTATTGCTAATTAAAAAAAGATTATCTCTCTCTGTTGCCTGTCTCCTCGCGCTAGCTACCTCACACCTTTGTACTTTTGTCATTAATTCACTACCTTTCATCTGCCATCTCTCTAATTAAAATACAACCTTAATCATCTCCCTGTTTCACTTCCATCTTGCCCTCCACCCCTCTCTCTCTCTCGTTCTCTCTCTGTATCTCTGACTGTCTGTTTCCCGTTTCCCTCTGTAAAGCCCAATATCTCATTCTCATTAGGCAATCACGGTAAAGTAAATGTGCTGTCCCTTCGCCAAATCATAAAGAGTCAAGACAGTTTTGAGTTTTCGGGACTCCACAATTACCCTCATTTGTTCCTCCTAAAAGTATATTAGTTGATAGAGAATATTCAATACAACCTATGTTCGGGCTCAGCAAATAGCCTGTCGCCGAAATTTGGCCCAAAATGTCCATCAATAGTCTTTTTTAACCTGAACGGAATCGGAAAATTTACTTTATTGGGTTGCATAAACAATTTAGACACGGTTTAGACATTTACAGCTATAACTATTTATTTCAGTTGTATTTGTTGTTGTATTGTTACAGTGGCACCACATAGGAGAATGTGATGCAGTGCCTGATGTTCATATGAGATATAATGATCTTACCAGATTAACTTTTTTCTGGTAATACTCCAAACTAGTTGGACCATGTCTTCTTCCAGTAACACAACGTCTCTCCTCTTTCCACAGAAAAACCAAGAGAAGCCTGTTTTGACCCTGGTAACATTATGAATGCCAGTCGCACAGGATATGACTATAAACTGGGATCTCAGGTCTCCTACAACTGTCACCATGGCTACACAATAATGGGCGGGGATACCATCACCTGTGTCATGGGGAATGATGAGAAGCCGGTGTGGGACAGGGCTCTGCCATCGTGTAAAGGTAGGAGAGAGGAATCGACACACGCATTCTCCCAAACACCAAGATGATGGAAAGTTTAAATTGGGCAAAATCTGCTTATGCTGGACTATTGGAAAACAACCTGCTGGCCCTCAGTGCCACTTTATTAGGCACACTTGTACAAATGAAGGCAATCCATCACATCTGGTCTACCATGAAGAGTACTGTTACGATGGCTATACTGTTCGGTTGTTGCTGTGATGTGAGTCTTTGTGTGAGTGCGTGTGCGTACATCGGAGACAGAGTCTGTCAGGGATTGGTAGGCTGAACTGTCTTATTGAGTGACAGTTCAGAGAGCCTAGAAAGTTACACCTGCCAAGCTGCCAGAGAGAGAGAGAGAGAGAGAGTGTGTGTGTGTGTGTATATATATATATTAGGGCTGTCAATCGATTACAAGTTTATTTTTCTTCTAAATGAACGAGTAATCCCTTCAGACAGCGTGTATTTTTGACACTTGTTTAATTGTATTCTTTTTTAAAGACCAAACTTCACACAGAGCTGTGTTTTCAAAGAGGCTCCTACCTATAAAGTGCCAGCGAGGTATTTAATATTGTGGATGATAAATTGCTTCTTCAGTGAAACATCCAGATTAGTAAGAAAAGGTGTATTAGATACCCCATTGGTCCTGTCATCTTTAACATTGAACAGCAGCAGAACCAGTGGCCTTGGTAAACTGACTGACATTCAAATATGTAATGTTAACCCTCTGGAGTATGGGGGCATTTTCTCGATTTTACAACAAACAAAAAAATTCACCTTTTAAAGGCTTTTGCATTTGACACATCCCAGTGTTTCCCCCACCATTCTATCAGGGCGAGGCCCCGCCCCCCTGTAATTTTCTCTATAGCGCCAGATTACAGCAGAAGTAATGCAGGGCTCTCAAGTTTTGAAGACAGGCAAGAGTGACATTTCAGTCGCGCGCAATTCCAGGATGCTTTATTTTTATTGGTTGCTCGATTAAATTTTACCCAGATACAACAGATACGTTTTTTTTTCTGATTGGCTATTGTGGAGCCCATTTCTTTTTTTTGATTGGCTCATAAGTGGCTCCTCACAGCAGAACTCCAGGGGAGCGCTTGATTCCTCCACGGTGAGGGCAACGCGGCCAGCTCATGTTTGCGCTGCGGTACATTAAAACATTTAATAGCCGAGAGTTTTTTTCAGCGTGAGAAATACGATGTGTGGCGGGAGTGCGTGACTTAAGACCGAAATGCGTGAGTCTCACGCTCAATGCGTGACACTTGAGAGCCCTGGTAAGGTTAGGTTATTTTCTTCAAGACGTCTTTGTTCTATTATTAATAGGGCTGTCAATCGATTAAAAAAAATTAACTAATTAATCGCACATTTTGAAATTGCGATTAATTAATCGCGATTAAAAGTGTTTTCCTTCTTTTTAAAGACAAAACTTCACACAGAGCTGTGTTTTCAAAGAGGCTCCTACATATACAGTGCCAGCGAGGTATTTAATATCGTGGATGATAAATTGTTTCTTCAGTGAAACATCAGATTAGTAAAAAAATATATATATATTGAGACCCCATTGGTCCTGTCATCTTTAACATTGAACAGCAGCAGAACCAGTGGCCTTGGTAACTGACTGACATTCAAATATGTCACGTTAACCCTCTGGAGGCTGGGCTCATTTTATACATTTTACAAAATAAATTAAATTCACCGTTTAAAGTCTTTTGCATGTGACACACCCCCACGTGTTATACATCAAACATTCCAGAACAATCTCAGCTCTGAAATAAGGCTCATTGTCCTCTCGCCGTGTTCTCTGGTTCTCTGACTGACAGGCTGCTAAATGAGCCTAACCTGTGAGGTGGGAGGTCCTTTGTGATTTACTGAGTGTTCATTGGTTGTTTTTACGAAATGTTGACAGACAAACGGATTGACAAATCACGGTGAAGGTTTCGTGTGACGAGGTCTTTCCGCGCGTCACCCGACACGTCGCCTCCGTTCCTCTGTGTATCAGAGATGAGACGGGAGGAAGGAGGAGCAGGAGGAAACCCGACTGATTCATCCACGAGTTAAACTGATTTCTGCTCCTTATTTTCGCGGAGAAATAATTGTTTTAAAAACGGCAACAGTGTCAAACCGTACTGCCGCGGTTTAAAAAAAAAAAAAAAAAAAGTGCGTTAATTGCGTTAAAATATTTTTGTGCGTTAACGCGGCCAAATTAATCGCATAGATTAACGCGTTAACGCTGACAGCCCTAATTATTAAACTAAACGTCTGTTGTTGGTCGTCTCTACAGCAGCATGTCATTCTGTCTCGACGTGTCGTTCACATTTCTCGGCTCCGTCCCGCGCCGCAGAGCTCCATGCCGCGTGTCGCGCCCGCATCGGGCGGAGCAAAAAGTCACCTGCACCTTCCCGTCACCGACACGTCGCCCTCTGCTTCTCTGTGAATATCGAGGAGCAGACGGGAGGAAGGAGGCGGACTGCCGCGGCTTGACACTCAGAGAAGTGCAAAAACTTCAACGCACACCAGAAGGAAACAAAGTTGCGTTAATTGCATTAAAATATTTTAGTGCATTAATCGCGGCCAAATTAATCGCATAGATTAACGCGTTAACGCTGACAGCCGAATATATATATATATATATAGAGAGAGAGAGAGAGACCTGGCCTGATGCCATTTAGGTAACACATTAAAATAAGCCACAGGACAAAAAAGGAATTTTTAAGCACAAAGACACAGACTTTTCCAAACGGATACATATACACACACACAAACACACACACAAACACACACACACACACACACACACACACACACAGACAAAGCATACTTAAGTATACCTCTTAACACGTTGAAAAAGGCTCCTCTGAATGCTCTGTTTGATAATGTGTGAGAGAAAGTGGAGAGGGGGGTTGGGGGGGGGGGCGAGAGAATAAAAATGAGATAATTGCACTCTGAGAAACTATTTGAACAGCAACGAATAGACAGACTCAGAAAAAAAGCTCATCAAGTAGTTTGATCTCTTGTTCACATTCGTCTAGTTTATTTCAAGAATATACTTGACCACTGTTACCCTCACTTAACCACTTAAGCCCCATTGCCCCACCTGTGGGGCAGATTTGATGTTTTGTTCTAAACTGTCTATAATATTATAATAAACATGAGCAAATATATTGATGTTGTACATCAAATTAAAGAAGACAACTGGGGCTACAAGTATCAGTGAGCCATTTAAACACAACTCAAACACCAACTGAAATAAAAATACAAATATCATAATCATAATTTTGTCAGGTGTCGGCCCACTCAGAACGTTTCCGTAGCTAGCGACATGTAGCTTTGTGCAATCATAAAAGAAGAGATGTCCGAAAGCAAGAGGACTTCACACAGATTCTAAATATCTTTACAGAATCCTTCTGCACCAAAGTATCACGGAGATATAAGCCAAAGAACACAGAAATATTAATCGCTTCATAGCTTTACATTCAGCAAATTCAACATACTTTTGTTCTTGAGAAGAAGAAAAACCGTTTCTCTCCCCTGCATTCCAGCTGGCATGGCTTCAGTGTGTGTGTATGTCCCTTTAAAACCAGGCGGACTTTTGGGAAGCATCATAATCAGCTGTCAGGAAGTTCAATTTCAGCGAATCGGATTTCACATTTCAAATATGGCGACGCCTTTCTGTCTCCTATTGGCTCACAGTGCTGTCAATCTTGTCTTTCTTGGTACCAATCGATTCTATTGGCTCTAAGTATTCCAATGACGTGTCGTTCTTTAAAATCCGCCCATCCCGGCGGAGATATCTGCGCGCAACAGCTGCGCTGTGACAGATCCAAAACCGGCTTTATGCACAGCACGCACGCGCACAGCACCACTTTGTTTGATCGTTTTTTTATCTTTGATTTACTGTTTTAAAGCCACATAATGTTGTATTTGCATGTATTGATCACCACAAGTAAAAGTGAAAGTGAAATAAATGGTTTGGTACATGAGAAAAGTCAAATGGCACAGATGGTGCTTCAATGTGCCCAAATGCAAATTTTAGAGACCTCGCCTAAATTCTCTTTTCTAAAAAGTCTCCAACTATTGTTCTGCTTTATTTTTTCTGAGTCAAACTTTGCAGAGAGTCTGTTCACAAGTTGTATTATTATCTGGGTGATTTTAGGCCTTTGCTGTGCATCCATCCAGGATATATTCATCCTGAAAGTGCTTTTTTTTCTAATCGAACCTGAAACTTCTATGAAAATAGAAGATTCATCTTTATTTACTCTTAACCAGTAACATATATGCTAATATTTACACATCTGAACAAAAGCTCATTGTGTTCCCTTTATTATAACACCAACATTATTCAAATAGCTTGTGTGGTTGCAGAGCTACACCCTTTTTAGTTTGGGTATGTCATTTCGAGCAGAAACCTAAAAAAACGGGTGGGGCTTAACAGGTTAACCAACCACAAATCTGAAAATGTCTCTGGCATTTCTTTTGGTTTTGAAGATGCAATCCTCCGTTTTTCAGGAGCAGATGAGTGTTACGATCTCAGACACTTAGGAAGTAGGACCCAATTGCACGACCCGGGAGACAGAGATAAAGTATTTGTAAGTACTTTATTTTTCGGTTCTGCAGTGAACAAAATGAAAGCGCTCACGTAGTGAGGGATCAAAAACTTTTCAAGAGCCCAACATAACCCGACCTGATCATGGCAAAAGACCAGACGAACTGACAAGGAACACTGGGAGACAGGGGAATTTAAGCACATGGTAACAAGACACAGGTGGGACCAATCAGGGGCGGGGCTGACACTGATGAGCATAGGAGACAGGTGTGATGACAGGTGAAAACAATCAGGAAGCCTGGAATGAGAGAAAGCGAACATAAATGACATGAACCTCTCTAGCATATCTGTCGGTGCACAACAATGAGAACTTTGATTCCTTTCAAATAAAATGACTTTGCTCTTTCTTTTGTTATTCTTTGAGAGCATCAAACGTAGATATTTGAGTTAATCTTATTTCTTTTATTAATAGACAAGAAAGCACATTGTTATTTAGTTATTTTTATAATTGCCATCCAATGAGCTTGCAAGAAGTCAGTTAGCCCGTCAGTCATTCAGGCTTTGAAGAGTCAAACCGTTAGTTACTCATTTGATCAGACCATTAAACAGACGTAATCAGTGAATAGGTCACCTGCTGTTACATTTCTTTGATGGGCTAAATGAGGCTTTTCCAGTATTCTGTGTAACATTATAGACGTTCTTTGTGGCAACATTTTAACATAAAGCGCTTATGTTCATTAGCAAATAGGGATGTCTGAAATTGATTTAGTGTAATATTTAGATTCTTTCTCCCACAATAATGTATTTATAAACAGAAGCCAAGTATCACTCTTTTAATCACATTTGAAGGCTTTAATTGAAGACCACATCATGGGCTTCTATCAAATTAAACATTATCTCTGAAACGCCTCAAAATTCATCTGGCAATTGATTCATGTATTTTTACTGCAATTGATTTCTGCCATAATTTTTGTATGCAGTGTGTTTCTTTCAACTTGTTACTTTTGTTGAAAAATAAATATATTTTGCGTTTGTAAAAATCTAATACACAGATGTTCATTATACATTAAGAATTTATTTTCCACATTGTCATTCTGGGTACATTCCAATGCAGCGACAGAGTATCATATTCGCTACTATGAAATATATGGCTTGAAAAATGCCTTGTTACTGTAAATATCATAAATAGCCGAAATTTTTTTTGTATTTACATTTATTTTATGGACTGTGTGTGGTACATTATAATTCAACAGCCCTCCTGACAGGAGACACTCCTGGTTCCTGGCTCCGGCCCTTTCTGTGTCCCAGATACATGAATTGATCTGCCCAGATTTCCGTCACCTCCAGTTCACGTAATCAAAGCAGAACAATTTAACTAAATCCACTCCGGCCCGGTAATCTCGCTCTTTTTCTTCTGCCGCTCACTTTGCACACTGGATGTTCTCTCCACATAGTTAGGGACGTTTCTCTGTGTGTCTCTCTGTCTCTGGGCAGCTCCTAGGGCTTTTAGACCAAACTCATTAGAAGGGGTGAGACCTCTTTAAATAATACATCTCCACTTACTGTCGTCTCTCTCTTCTTGCCTTTCAACCCTCCTCCTCTTTCTTTACTTTGTAACTGTTCTCCTCTCTCTTGCTGTTTTTTTTTCTTCAACTTGTTCTCTTATTCCAGCTTCCTCTGTCTGTCTCTGATTTTCTCTTGGCCTTTCTATCTCTCTGTCTGTCTCTCTCTCTGTCTTTTCCTCTCTGTCTTTTCCTCTCTTTCTTCTCTCTCTCTCTCACGCACCTCCCATCTTAAACCGCGCTTTCATTGGTTTCCATGGGAACTAAGAGCTGGTGCGAGAAAGAAGGAATTCTCCATGACTGTTGATAGGGCTGTGTGTGTGTGTGTGTGTGTGTGTGTGTGTGTGTGTGTGTGTGTGTGTGTGTGTGTGTGTGTGTGTGTGTGTGTGTGTGTGTGTGTGTGTGTGTGTGTGTGTGTGTGTGTGTGTGTGTGTGTGTGTGTGTGTGTGTGTGTGTGTGTGTGTGTGTGTGTGTGTGTGAAAGAGAGTGCAAGAGAGACACAGGCAAAATGGAGAGACATGGCTACTATAGAGTGCCGCCTAGAGGTTACAGTAATACACATAAACATACTAACTAAATTCAGAAAACCACTCTTGCATATATATATATATGCATTTATTGATAAACTAAACAGGAACTCCACACAAAATGATTTTATTTTGTGCCGTCTAGTTGTAAAGATTCTTATATGATGTGAATACAGGTGAAACTTCACAAAAAACACATACGTCAGGCTTAACTTGTATGTGTCTACTAAAGTTTGGTTTAGCTTGGACAAGGGTAAACACAGGTGTATCATGTCTGTCAGCAGTAGTCGGAGCCCAGTAAGCACCGTGCATGTACACGATTCAGTAGCAATATACACAACACACAGGACCTATGTTCGGTTTTAAATGGAAACCAGCCGGCTTCAAGTGTTTTTGTATTGCACATATAATATACAGTACAGGGATGTTTGTTAGTTCAGTTTTAATGTTGTGGCAGTGATGCATCTCCTTCTCATGCTCCTGCTAACTACTAAACTACTGCTTATGTTCAAGACATGTGTGTGACGTATTGTTGATATAGGCTGGAGGGTACAAAGTTGTCAAATCCTATATTGGACAAAATGTTTCTGATTCTGTGACATTTCTCATGCTCTATCTATATACACAGAGCATTAACTGCTTTTGATATTTTCCAAATAAGTTTTGTGATAAGATACCAAAGGTCTTGTTGTTAAAACAACAACATATATTGTGCTGTTTTTGCACCATATATAAAAAAAAAAATGAAAGTAAATGGACTCTTGTGTATCTTTTTTGCTCACGCAGGAGTGTATGGTCATTTTTATTGATATGTTCAATATACTCTATTTTCTGTGAGACACAGACAGCGAGCGGTACAATAGTATTATGCACATGTGTGTTCTTGTGTATGTTTGGGTATGATCAAAGGACATTGATGTGTGAGAGAGAGTGACTTGCATGATGTGAGTGATCAAAGCACATGGGTGTGAAGGCTTTTGTTAAGACCTGATCCCAGAGCAGCACCAATGGGATTGTGGGTAGATCAAGACAAGACCTCTCTACTTGGAGGGTTTTAATGCAGCAGCACAACAAGAATATATATGCGTTTTAATTGAATCGATATCAGGAGGCGTTTAATGAAAGAGGGTGATTACTCTGATGCTTATGGAAACAAAAAGAAAGTCGGAAGGGAGAGGAGAGGAGGACGAGGCGAGTACAACAACTGTTGAGAAAATGAGTCGAATATAACCATATACATCATTTTTACTGAGCAAGCCATAGCCAAGAATATGGGCCCAGTGTCACGAACCGGGCGCACGGCCATGACAACGTAAGAGGGATACGCACAAGTAGTAGTTCACAGAAAGGGTTTTATGTATCTTAGGTGGCATAAACAGTAACATGTGGGGTCAGTAGTTTCAGTGGTGGAGGTGAGTGCATGCGTGGGAAGTGTGTGTGATATGTTGTGTAGTGTCAGGTCAAACCATACTCTTCTACAACCAGCTGAACGGGGTCTCGGGAAGAAGAGAGAAAGAAAGCTCCTGAGACCAGAACGCCTTTTGACAGCAGCACTAGCAAACAAGGCCCAGGTGTTGCCAGTGCTGCTGATTACCTCAGGTGTTTCCAATCTTCTGATGACCCTCGGCCACGCCCACCTGCAGTGACACGAGCCAGTGGCACACCAGTCTTAATGTCCACACTCACGCTCTCATAGGCTTTGACTTGTGTTCCTGATAAGTCTACATGGACTCACTGTAAAATCTATCAGCGCTTGAGGGTTCTCTGGTTCTCTTTTTGAGCCCTTTATGCACAGTTTCCACTGAAATTACTTTGCTCGAGAGAATTACCCTCAAGGGGTTGTACAAAAAATGCTCAAGAAGCTGGAAAAACATGAACATGTTGACAACACCGATTTACCTTTTTTAATATATTTTTTTACGGATGACATTATCGTGAACAATCGTTTTTTCTCTGTTGCCACAGACCGCATATAAATAAGTGCTGTCCCATTTCTCTCACAGCATTTTTAACCTCGGTACCTCGTGGGGTCATGATAGTTAAAGTCTGTTCGGGATCACAACTGATAGCGTGGGTGGACATTGGGACGGCTGACAGAAGAATGCACACACTAGCAACCAAAACAAGATAAGATGATAGAAGAAGCAATAAGAATGCACCATGAGTGTGTGTGTGTCGATGACATTGACAAATTTGCTTGTTGCTGGTGTTTTTCTACACGTACACAACGCACACACACACATTCACAGACACTATTACACTAATATCTTCGACCTCTGCCGCAGTATAAATGTGCACACGCCCACATGGTTTTCCCACACAGGGTTTGTAACTCTCTTGGGGGTGCTGAAGATGGATCAAGCTGGTGTTAGCTCTGCTTCTTGTGGGTCATGCAATGGTAGGAGGAATTAATCGGCTTTTTGAAAATACAGGATGCTGATACGGGAGATCCCACACTGTGCACTGGCTCACATCAATTCATTCACTCAAGTTTTTTCCTTCTATTCTGAAGAGGGTGCAGCAGAGCTGCAAACTCAATTATATGAATCAAGCCACTATGCAACAGCAATTTCCAGGATTGTTTTTTAAAGTTTTTTATTTGATATTTAGTTATCAAATACTGCTGTTCCATATTAGCTACTAATCCATAGTAACACAATACATGTTTTCAAAAAGATACTCTCAGTCTGCACTCAGTCATTGAAAGGCATGACTAGTTTGATATATTTTCGATTAATTTCCCACAATATATTATACGGTTACAATTGGAGCCTATACACTTAACTCGATCTTTGATAAATTTTTTATTATTTGCAAGCGCATACACATTTAATTCAGGAGAGACACGCCTGAGGTAGAAAAGTTTTTTTGGTTTATTATTCACAGACGATAAGTAATGATAACGTCTTGGCAGAGACGTTGGCGCTTGGACTCTACAGGGAGACTTGTAACCAGGGCCGTCTGCCCTGAGCAGCAGCAAGATAAATCCCCATTGGTTGTGGTGGTGGCTGATGAGGCTGAAAC